>NW_024037074.1:1569858-1815301 GCF_015706575.1 Patiria miniata | reverse complement strand
GGATAGCCGTATAGTCCCTTGGGACTTGGGTGAAGCAATGCGCTTCTAGGTGTAGGGATAGCCGTAGTATTGGAATGTTATAACCGTTAGCATGTAAGTGGTAACTATGGGAATTTATTTAGCCATGCTGGTAGTTACATGGACCGTCATTATTAGAACTGTAGCAGGTAAATTGTACATGTGATTGTTAAACCATGCTTGTTGGACTGTTTCAAGCGAATAAATGGTTGCCGAGTGACCACAGTGCTTTCTCCGGTGTGATTCTCTTCACAAACATCGATTTTGTCAAAAATTAATTCACATTTTTGACTTATTTTACACCATTTTTTTGTCCATGTTTTCTTTTGAACAGGAATCTTTCTAGAAATGGAGTTGGAATGTGTTCTAGGGTCCCTTGTGCATCTTCTAGCAAGTTACAAGAAATTTAGTTTTTGCTGAAAATTGAAAAAAATCCAAGGGGTTAGCCTTACTTTTTTATCAAATTTGGCCAAAAATTGACTTTTCTCCAAACAATGCAGAACATCCTTTCGAAGTCAGAGGAGCACCAATCAATACTCAAACACAATATTTGGAAGATTTGGGCAAAAACCATCGATTTTGTGAAAATAAATTTATATTTTAGACTTATTTACACCATATTTTCGTCCATATTTTCTTTGGAAAAGGAAATCATTCTGGAAATGGAGTTGGAATGTGTTTTAGGGTCCCTTGGGCATCTTTCTAGCAAGTTACAAGAAATTTCGTTTTTGGGTGAAAATTGAAAAAAATGCAAGGGGTTAGCCTTACTTTTTTTATCAAATTTGGCCAAAATTGACTCTTCTCAAACTTTGCAGCAACATCCTTTCGAAGTCAGAGGAGCACCAATCAATACTCAAACACCCAATATTTGGAAGATTTGGGCAAAAACCACCGATTTTGTGAAAAATAATTCATATTTTTGAATGATTTTACACCATATTTTCGTCCATATTTTGTTTTGAAAAGGAAATCTTTCTAGAAATGGAGTTGGAATGTGTTCTAGGGTCCCTTGGGCATCTTTCTAGCAAGTTACAAGAAATTTCGTTTTTTGCTGAAAATTGAAAAAAATGCAAGGGGTTAGCCTTACTTTTTTATCAAATTTGGCCAAAAATTGACTTTTCTGCAAACAATGCAAAACATCCTTTCCAAGTCAGAGGAGCACCAATCAATACTCAAACACCCAATATTTGGAAGATTTGAGCAAAAACCATCGATTTTGTGAAAATTAATTCACATTTTTGACTTTATTTTACACCATTTTTTTGTCCATATTTTCTTTTGAACAGGAAATCTTTCTAGAAATGGAGTTGGAATGTGTTCTAGGGTCCATTGTGCATCTTTCTAGCAAGTTACAAGAAATTTCGTTTTTTGCTGAAAATTGAAAAAATGCAAGGGGTTAGCCTTACTTTTTTATCAAATTTGGCCAAAAATTACTTTTCTCCAAACAATGCAGAACATCCTTTCGAAGTCAGAGGAGCACCAATCAATACTCAAACACCAATATTTGGAAGATTTGGGCAAAAACCATCGATTTTGTGAAAAATAAATTCATATTTTAGACTTATTTTACACCATATTTTCGTCCATATTTTCTTTGGAAAAGGAAATCTTTCTGGAAATGGAGTTGGAATGTGTTTTAGGGTCCCTTGGGCATCTTTCTAGCAAGTTACAAGAAATTTCGCTTTTTGGTGAAAATTGAAAAAAATGCAAGGGGCTAGCCTTACTTTTTTATCAAATTTGGCCAAAAATTGACTTTTCTCTCCACAATGCAGAACATCCTTTCGAAGTCAGAGGAGCACCAATCAATACTCAAACACCCAATATTTGGAAGATTTGGGCAAAAACCATCGATTTTGTGAAAAATAAATTAACATTTTGACTTATTTGACCCATATTTTCTTCCATATTTTCTTTTGAAAGGAAATCTTTCTAGAAATGGAGTTGGAATGTGTTCTAGGGTCCCTTGGGCATCTTTCTAGCAAGTTACAAAAATTTCGTTTTTGGTGAAATTTGAAAAAAATGCAAGGGGTTAGCCTTACTTTTTTATCAAATTTGGCCAAAAATTGACTTTTCTCCAAACTTTGCAGAACATCCTTTCGAAGTCAGAGGAGCACCAATCAATACTCAAACACCCAATATTTGGAAGATTTGGGCAAAAACCATCGATTTTGTGAAAAATAAATTCAATTTTTGACTTATTTTACACCATATTTTCGTCCATATTTTCTTTGGAAAGGAAATCTTTCTAGAAATGGAGTTGGAATGTGTTCTAGGGTCCCTTGGGCATCTTTCTAGCAAGTTACAAGAAATTTCGCTTTTTGGTGAAAATTGAAAAAAATGCAAGGGGTTAGCCTTACTTTTTTATCAAATTTGGACAAAAATTGACTTTTCTCCAAACAATGCAGAACATCCTTTCGAAGTCAGAGGAGCACCAATCAATACTCAAACACCCAATATTTGGAAGATTTGGGCAAAAACATCGATTTTGTGAAAAATAAATTAACATTTTAGACTTATTTTACCCAATATTTTCGTCCATATTTTCTTTGGAAAAGGAAATCTTTCTAGAAATGGAGTTGGAATGTGTTCTAGGGTCCCTTGGGCATCTTTCTAGCAAGTTACAAGAAATTTCGTTTTTGGTGAAAATTGAAAAAATGCAAGGGGTTAGCCTTACTTTTTTATCAAATTTGGCCAAAAATTGACTTTTCTCCAAACTTTGCAGCACATCCTTTCGAAGTCAGAGGAGCACCAATCAATACTCAAACACCCAATATTTGGAAGATTTGGGCAAAAACCATCGATTTTGTGAAAAATAAATTCATATTTTAGACTTATTTTACACCATATTTTCGTCCATATTTTCTTTGGAAAAGGAAATCTTTCTGGAAATGGAGTTGGAATGTGTTTTATGGTCCCTTAGGCATCTTTCTAGCAAGTTACAAGAAATTTCGCTTTTTGGTGAAAATTGAAAAAAATGCAAGGGGTTAGCCTTACTTTTTTATCAAATTTGGCCAAAAATTGACTTTTCTCCAAACAATGCAGAACATCCTTTCGAAGTCAGAGGAGCACCAATCAATACTCAAACACCCAATATTTGGAAGATTTGGGCAAAAACCATCGATTTTGTGAAAAATAAATTAACATTTTAGACTTATTTTGACCAATATTTTCGTCCATATTTTCTTTGAAAAGGAAATCTTTCTAGAAATGGAGTTGGAATGTGTTCTAGGGTCCCTTGGGCATCTTTCTAGCAAGTTACAAGAAATTTCGTTTTTGGTGAAAATTGAAAAAATGCAAGGGGTTAGCCTTACTTTTTTATCAAATTTGGCAAAAATTGACTTTTCTCCAAACTTTGCAGAACATCCTTTCGAAGTCAGAGGAGCACCAATCAATACTCAAACACCCAATATTTGGAAGATTTGGGCAAAACCACCGATTTTGTGAAAAATAAATTCATATTTTTGACTTATTTTACACCATATTTTCGTCCATATTTTGTTTTGAAAAGGAAATCTTTCTAGAAATGGAGTTGGAATGTGTTCTAGGGTCCCTTGGGCATCTTTCTAGCAAGTTACAAGAAATTTCGTTTTTTGGTAAAATTGAAAAAATGCAAGGGGTTAGCCTTACTTTTTTATCAAATTTGGCCAAAAATTGACTTTTCTCCAAACAATGCAGAACATCCTTTCGAAGTCAGAGGAGCACCAATCAATACTCAAACACCCAATATTTGGAAGATTTGGGCAAAAACCATCGATTTTGTGAAGAATAAATTCATATTTTAGACTTATTTTACACCATATTTTCGTCCATATTTTCTTTGGAAAAGGAAATCTTTGTGGAAATGGAGTTGGAATGTGTTTCTAGGGTCCCTTGGGCATCTTTCTAGCAAGTTACAAGAAATTTCGTTTTTTGGTGAAAATTGAAAAAATGCAAGGGGTTAGCCTGACTTTTTTATCAAATTTGGCAAAAATTGACTTTTCTCCAAACAATGCAGAACATCCTTTCGAAGTCAGAGGAGCACCAATCAATACTCAAACACCCAATATTTGGAAGATTTGGGCAAAAACCATCGATTTTGTGAAAAATAAATTCACATTTTTGACTTATTTTACACCATTTTTTTGTCCATATTTTCTTTTGAACAGGAAATCTTTCTAGAAATGGAGTTGGAATGTGTTCTAGGGTCCCTTGTGGCATCTTTCTAGCAAGTTACAAGAAATTTCGTTTTTGGGTGAAAATTGAAAAAAATGCAAGGGGTTAGCCTTACTTTTTTATCAAATTTGGCCAAAATTGACTTTTCTCCAAACAATGCAGAACATCCTTTCGAAGTCAGAGGAGCACCAATCAATACTCAAACACCAATATTTGGAAGATTTGGGCAAAAACCATCGATTTTGTGAAAAATAAATTCATATTTTAGACTTATTTTACACCATATTTTCGTCCATATTTTCTTTGGAAAAGGAAATCTTTCTGGAAATGGAGTTGGAATGTGTTTTAGGGTCCCTTGGGCATCTTTCTAGCAAGTTACAAGAAATTTCGCTTTTTGGTGAAAATTGAAAAAAATGCAAGGGGTTAGCCTTACTTTTTTATCAAATTTGGACAAAAATTGACTTTTCTCCAAACAATGCAGAACATCCTTTCGAAGTCAGAGGAGCACCAATCAATACTCAAACACCCAATATTTGGAAGATTTGGGCAAAAACCATCGATTTTGTGAAAAATAAATTGATATTTTTGACTTATTTTACACCATATTTCGTCCATATTTATTTGAAAAGGAAATCTTTCTACAAATGGAGTTGGAATGTGTTTTTATGGTCCCTTGGCATCTTTCAGCAAGTTACAAGAAATTTCGTTTGTGCTAAAATTGAACTTTTCTCCAAAAACAATGCAGAAAATCTTTTTGAAGTCAGAGGAGCACCAATCAATACTCAAACACCCAATATTTGGAAGATTTGGGCAAAAACCATCGATTTTGTGAAAAATAAATGAACATTTTTGACTTATTTGAACCAATATTTTCTCCATATTTTCTTTTGAAAAGGAAATCTTTCTAGAAATGGAGTTGGAATGTGTTCTAGGGTCCCTTGGGCATCTTTCTAGCAAGTTACAAGAAATTTCGTTTTTTGGTGAAAATTGAAAAAAATGCAAGGGGTTAGCCTTACTTTTTTATCAAATTTGGCCAAAAATTGACTTTTCTCCAAACAATGCAGAACATCCTTTCGAAGTCAGAGGAGCACCAATCAATACTCAAACACCCAATATTTGGAAGATTTGGGCAAAAACCATCGATTTTGTGAAAAATAAATTCATATTTTAGACTTATTTTACACCATATTTTCGTCCATATTTTCTTTGGAAAAGGAAATCTTTCTGGAAATGGAGTTGGAATGTGTTCTAGGGTCCCTTGGGCATCTTTCTAGCAAGTTACAAGAAATTTCGTTTTTTGGTGAAAATTGAAAAAATGCAAGGGGTTAGCCTTACTTTTTTATCAAATTTGGCCAAAAATTGACTTTTCTCCAAACTTTGCAGAACATCCTTTCGAAGTCAGAGGAGCACCAATCAATACTCAAACACCCAATATTGGGAAGATTTGGGCAAAAACCATCGATTTTGTGAAAATAAATTGACATTTTTGACTGATTTTACACCCATATTTTGATCCATATTTTCTTTGGAAAAGCAAATCTTTCTACAAATGGAGTTGGAATGTGTTCTAGGGTCCCTTAAGGCATCTTTCTAGCAAGTTACAAGAAATTTCGTTTTTTGGTGAAAATTGAAAAAATGCAAAGGGTTAGCCTTACTTTTTTATCAAATTTGGCAAAAATTGACTTTTTTCAAAAATGCAGAACATCCTTTCGAAGTCAGAGGAGCACCAATCAATACTCAAACACCCAATATTTGGAAGATTTGGGCAAAAACCATCGATTTTGTAAAAATAAATTCACATTTTTGACTGATTTTACACCATATTTTCGTCCATATTTTCTTTTGAAAAGCAAATCTTTCTACAAATGGAGTTGGAATGTGTTCTAGGTCCCTAAGGCATCTTTCTAGCAAGTTACAAGAAATTTCGTTTTTTGGTAAAATTGAAAAAATGCCTTACTTTTTTATCAAAATTTGGCCAAAAATTGACTTTTCTCAAAACAATGCAGAACATCCTTTCGAAGTCAGAGGAGCATAAATCAATACTCAAACACCCAATATTTGGAAGATTTGGGCAAAAACCATCGATTTTGTGAAAAATAAATTAACATTTTTGACTTATTTTACCCATATTTTCGTCCATATTTTCTTTTGAAAACAAATCTTTCTAGAAATGGAGTTGGAATGTGTTCTAGGGTCCCTTGGGCATCTTTCTAGCAAGTTACAAGAAATTTCGTTTTTTGGTGAAAATTGAAAAAAATGCAAGGGGTTAGCCTTACTTTTTTATCAAATTTGGCCAAAAATTGACTTTTCTCCAAACAATGCAGAACATCCTTTCGAAGTCAGAGGAGCACCAATCAATACTCAAACACCCAATATTTGGAAGATTTGGGCAAAAACCATCGATTTTGTGAAAAATAAATTCATATTTTTGACTTATTTTACACCATATTTTCGTCCATATTTTCTTTTGAAAGGAAATCTTTCTAGAAATGGAGTTGGAATGTGTTCTAGGGTCCCTTGGGCATCTTTCTAGCAAGTTACAAGAAATTTCGTTTTTTGGTGAAAATTGAAAAAAATGCAAGGGGTTAGCCTTACTTTTTTATCAAATTTGGCCAAAAATTGACTTTTCTCCAAACAATGCAGAACATCCTTTCGAAGTCAGAGGAGCACCAATCAATACTCAAACACCCAATATTTGGAAGATTTGGGCAAAAACCATCGATTTTGTGAAAATAAATTCATATTTTAGACTTATTTTACACCATATTTTCGTCCATATTTTTTTGGAAAAGGAAATCTTTCTGGAAATGGAGTTGGAATGTGTTCTAGGGTCCCTTGGGCATCTTTCTAGCAAGTTACAAGAAATTTCGTTTTTTGGTGAAAATTGAAAAAAATGCAAGGGGTTAGCCTTACTTTTTATCAAATTTGGCCAAAAATTGACTTTTCTCCAAACAATGCAGAACATCCTTTCGAAGTCAGAGGAGCACCAATCAATACTCAAACACCCAATATTTGGAAGATTTGGGCAAAAACCATCGATTTTGTGAAAAATAAATTCATATTTAGACTTATTTTACACCCATATTTTCGTCCATATTTTCTTTGGAAAAGGAAATCTTTCTGGAAATGGAGTTGGAATGTGTTCTAGGGTCCCTTGGGCATCTTTCTAGCAAGTTACAAGAAATTTCGTTTTTTGGTGAAAATTGAAAAAAATGCAAGGGGTTAGCCTTACTTTTTTATCAAATTTGGCCAAAAATTGACTTTTCTCCAACAATGCAGAACATCCTTTCGAAGTCAGAGGAGCACCAATCAATACTCAAACACCCAATATTTGGAAGATTTGGGCAAAACCATCGATTTTGTGAAAAATAAATTCATATTTTTGACTGATTTTACACCATATTTTCGTCCATTTTTCTTTGAAAAGGAAATCTTTCTAGAAATGGAGTTGGAATGTGTTTTAGGGTCCCTTGGGCATCTTTCTAGCAAGTTACAAGAAATTTCGTTTTTTGCTAAAAATTGAACTTTTCTCCAAACAATGCAGAACATCCTTTTCGAAGTCAGAGGAGCACCAATCAATACTCAAACACCCAATATTTGGAAGATTTGGGCAAAAACCATCGATTTTGTGAAAAATAAATTAACATTTTAGACTTATTTTACACCATATTTTCGTCCATATTTTCTTTGGAAAAGGAAATCTTTCTGGAAATGGAGTTGGAATGTGTTCTAGGGTCCCTTGGGCATCTTTCTAGCAAGTTACAAGAAATTTCGTTTTTTGGTGAAAATTGAAAAAAATGCAAGGGTTTAGCCTTACTTTTTTATCAAATTTGGCCAAAAATTGACTTTTCTCCAAACTTGCAGAACATCCTTTCGAAGTCAGAGGAGCACCAATCAATACTCAAACACCAATATTTGGAAGATTTGGGCAAAAACCATCGATTTTGTGAAAAATAAATCATATTTTTGACTTATTTTACACCATATTTTCGTCCATATTTTCTTTTGAAAAGGAAATCTTTCTACAAATGGAGTTGGAATGTGTTCTAGGGTCCCTTGGGCATCTTTCTAGCAAGTTACAAGAAATTTCGTTTTTTGGTGAAATTGAAAAAAATGCAATGCCTTACTTTTTTATCAAATTTGGCCAAAAATTGACTTTTCTCCAAACAATGCAGAACATCCTTTCGAAGTCAGAGGAGCACCAATCAATACTCAAACACCCAATATTTGGAAGATTTGGGCAAAAACCATCGATTTTGTGAAAAATAAATTCATATTTTTGACTTATTTTACACCATATTTTCGTCCATATTTTCTTTGAAAAGAAATCTTTCTAGAAATGGAGTTGGAATGTGTTCTAGGGTCCCTTGGGCATCTTTCTAGCAAGTTACAAGAAATTTCGTTTTTTGGTGAAAATTGAAAAATGCAAGGGTTAGCCTTACTTTTTTATCAAATTTGGCCAAAATTGACTTTTCTCCAAACAATGCAGAACATCCTTTCGAAGTCAGAGGAGCACCAATCAATACTCAAACACCCAATATTTGGAAGATTTGGGCAAAAACCATCGATTTTGTGAAAAATAAATTCATATTTTAGACTTATTTTACACCATATTTTCGTCCATATTTTCTTTGGAAAAGGAAATCTTTCTGGAAATGGAGTTGGAATGTGTTCTAGGGTCCCTTGGGCATCTTTCTAGCAAGTTACAAGAAATTTCGTTTTTTGGTGAAAATTGAAAAAAATGCAAGGGGTTAGCCTTACTTTTTTATCAAATTTGGCCAAAAATTGACTTTTCTCCAAACAATGCAGAACATCCTTTCGAAGTCAGAGGAGCACCAATCAATACTCAAACACCCAATATTTGGAAGATTTGGGCAAAAACCATCGATTTTGTGAAAAATAAATTCATATTTTTGACTTATTTTACACCATATTTTCGTCCATATTTTCTTTGGAAAAGGAAATCTTTCTGGAAATGGAGTTGGAATGTGTTCTAGGGTCCCTTGGGCATCTTTCTAGCAAGTTACAAGAAATTTCTTTTTGGTGAAAATTGAAAAAAATGCAAGGGGTTAGCCTTACTTTTTTTATCAAATTTGGCCAAAAATTGACTTTTCTCCAAACAATGCAGAACATCCTTTCGAAGTCAGAGGAGCACCAATCAATACTCAAACACCCAATATTTGGAAGATTTGGGCAAAAACCATCGATTTTGTGAAAAATAAATTCATATTTTTGACTGATTTTACACCATATTTTCGTCCATATTTTCTTTTGAAAAGGAAATCTTTCTAAAAATGGAGTTGGAATGTGTTTTAGGGTCCCTTGGGCATCTTTCTAGCAAGTTACAAGAAATTTCTTTTTGCTAAAAATTGAACTTTTCTCCAAACAATGCAGAACATCTTTTCGAAGTCAGAGGAGCACCAATCAATACTCAAACACCCAATATTTGGAAGATTTGGGCAAAAACCATCGATTTTGTGAAAAATAATTTAACATTTTTGACTTATTTTACACCATATTTTCGTCCATATTTTCTTTGGAAAAGGAAATCTTTCTGGAAATGGAGTTGGAATGTGTTCTAGGGTCCCTTGGGCATCTTTCTAGCAAGTTAAGAAATTTCGTTTTTTGGTGAAAATTGAAAAAAATGCAAGGGTTTAGCCTTACTTTTTTATCAAATTTGGCCAAAAATTGACTTTTCTCCAAACTTGCAGAACATCCTTTCGAAGTCAGAGGAGCACCAATCAATACTCAAACACCCAATATTTGGAAGATTTGGGCAAAAACCATCGATTTTGTGAAAATTAAAATCATGTTTTTGACTTATTTTACACCATATTTTCGTCCATATTTTCTTTTGAAAAGGAAATCTTTCTACAAATGGAGTTGGAATGTGTTCTAGGGTCCCTTGGGCATCTTTCTAGCAAGTTACAAGAAATTTCGTTTTTTGGTGAAAATTGAAAAAAATGCAAATAGCCTTACTTTTTTATCAAATTTGGCCAAAAATTGACTTTTCTCCAAACTTTGCAGAACATCCTTTCGAAGTCAGAGGAGCACCAATCAATACTCAAACACCCAATATTTGGAAGATTTGGGCAAAAACCATCGATTTTGTGAAAAATAAATTCATATTTTTGACTTATTTTACACCATATTTTCGTCCATATTTTCTTTGAAAAGGAAATCTTTCTAGAAATGGAGTTGGAATGTGTTCTAGGGTCCCTTGGGCATCTTTCTAGCAAGTTACAAGAAATTTCGTTTTTTGGTGAAAATTGAAAAAAATGCAAGGGGTTAGCCTTACTTTTTTATCAAATTTGGCCAAAAATTGACTTTTCTCCAAACAATGCAGAACATCCTTTCGAAGTCAGAGGAGCACCAATCAATACTCAAACACCCAATATTTGGAAGATTTGGGCAAAAACATCGATTTTGTGAAAAATAAATTCATATTTTAGACTTATTTTACACCATATTTTCGTCCATATTTTCTTTGGAAAAGGAAATCTTTCTGGAAATGGAGTTGGAATGTGTTCTAGGGTCCCTTGGGCATCTTTCTAGCAAGTTACAAGAAATTTCGTTTTTTGGTGAAAATTGAAAAAAATGCAAGGGGTTAGCCTTACTTTTTTTATCAAATTTGGCCAAAAATTGACTTTTCTCCAAACAATGCAGAACATCCTTTCGAAGTCAGAGGAGCACCAATCAATACTCAAACACCCAATATTTGGAAGATTTGGGCAAAAACCATCGATTTTGTGAAAAATAAATTCATATTTTTGACTGATTTTACACCATATTTTCGTCCATATTTTCTTTGGAAAAGGAAATCTTTCTAGAAATGGAGTTGGAATGTGTTTTAGGGTCCCTTGGGCATCTTTCTAGCAAGTTACAAGAAATTTCGTTTTTGCTAAAAATTGAACTTTTCTCCAAACAATGCAGAACATCTTTTCGAAGTCAGAGGAGCACCAATCAATACTCAAACACCCAATATTTGGAAGATTTGGGCAAAAACCATCGATTTTGTGAAAAATAATTTAACATTTTAGACTTATTTTACACCATATTTTCGTCCATATTTTCTTTGGAAAAGGAAATCTTTCTGGAAATGGAGTTGGAATGTGTTCTAGGGTCCCTTGGGCATCTTTCTAGCAAGTTACAAGAAATTTCGTTTTTTGGTGAAAATTGAAAAAAATGCAAGGGTTTAGCCTTACTTTTTTATCAAATTTGGCCAAAAATTGACTTTTCTCCAAACTTTGCAGAACATCCTTTCGAAGTCAGAGGAGCACCAATCAATACTCAAACACCCAATATTTGGAAGATTTGGGCAAAAACCATCGATTTTGTGAAAAATAAAATCATATTTTTGACTCATTTTACACCATATTTTCGTCCATATTTTCTTTGAAAAGGAAATCTTTCTACAAATGGAGTTGGAATGTGTTCTAGGGTCCCTTGGGCATCTTTCTAGCAAGTTACAAGAAATTTCGTTTTTTGCTGAAAATTGAAAAAAAATGCAAATGCCTTACTTTTTTATCAAATTTGGCCAAAAATTGACTTTTCTCCAAACTTGCAGAACATCCTTTCGAAGTCAGAGGAGCACCAATCAATACTCAAACACCCAATATTTGGAAGATTTGGGCAAAAACCATCGATTTTGTGAAAAATAAATTCATATTTTTGACTTATTTTACACCATATTTTCGTCCATATTTTCTTTTGAAAAGGAAATCTTTCTAGAAATGGAGTTGGAATGTGTTCTAGGGTCCCTTGTGCATCTTTCTAGCAAGTTACAAGAAATTTCGTTTTTTGGTGAAAATTGAAAAAAATGCAAGGGGTTAGCCTTACTTTTTTATCAAATTTGGCCAAAAATTGACTTTTCTCCAAACAATGCAGAACATCCTTTCGAAGTCAGAGGAGCACCAATCAATACTCAAACACCCAATATTTGGAAGATTTGGGCAAAAAACATCGATTTTGTGAAAAATAAATTCATATTTTAGACTTATTTTACACCATATTTTCGTCCATATTTTCTTTGGAAAAGGAAATCTTTCTGGAAATGGAGTTGGAATGTGTTCTAGGGTCCCTTGGGCATCTTTCTAGCAAGTTACAAGAAATTTCGTTTTTTGGTGAAAATTGAAAAAAATGCAAGGGGTTAGCCTTACTTTTTTATCAAATTTGGCCAAAAATTGACTTTTCTCCAAACAATGCAGAACATCCTTTCGAAGTCAGAGGAGCACCAATCAATACTCAAACACCCAATATTTGGAAGATTTGGGCAAAAACCATCGATTTTGTGAAAAATAAATTCATATTTTTGACTGATTTTACACCATATTTTCGTCCATATTTTCTTTTGAAAAGGAAATCTTTCTAGAAATGGAGTTGGAATGTGTTTTAGGGTCCCTTGGGCATCTTTCTAGCAAGTTACAAGAAATTTCGTTTTTGCTAAAAATTGAACTTTTCTCCAAACAATGCAGAACATCTTTTCGAAGTCAGAGGAGCACCAATCAATACTCAAACACCCAATATTTGGAAGATTTGGGCAAAAACCATCGATTTTGTGAAAAATAATTTAACATTTTAGACTTATTTTACACCATATTTTCGTCCATATTTTCTTTGGAAAAGGAAATCTTTCTGGAAATGGAGTTGGAATGTGTTCTAGGGTCCCTTGTGCATCTTTCTAGCAAGTTACAAGAAATTTCGTTTTTTGGTGAAAATTGAAAAAAATGCAAGGGTTTAGCCTTACTTTTTTATCAAATTTGGCCAAAAATTGACTTTTCTCCAAACTTTGCAGAACATCCTTTCGAAGTCAGAGGAGCACCAATCAATACTCAAACACCCAATATTTGGAAGATTTGGGCAAAAACCATCGATTTTGTGAAACTTAAAATCATGTTTTTGACTCATTTTACACCATATTTTCGTCCATATTTTCTTTTGAAAAGGAAATCTTTCTACAAATGGAGTTGGAATGTGTTCTAGGGTGCCTTGGGCATCTTTCTAGCAAGTTAAAAGAAATTTCGTTTTTTGCTGACAATTGAAAAAAATGTAAATGCCTTACTTTTTTATCAAATTTGGCCAAAAATTGACTTTTCTCCAAACTTTGCAGAACATCCTTTCGAAGTCAGAGGAGCACCAATCAATACTCAAACACCCAATATTTGGAAGATTTGGGCAAAAACCATCGATTTTGTGAAAAATAAATTCATATTTTTGACTTATTTTACACCATATTTTCGTCCATATTTTCTTTTGAAAAGGAAATCTTTCTAGAAATGGAGTTGGAATGTGTTCTAGGGTCCCTTGTGCATCTTTCTAGCAAGTTACAAGAAATTTCGTTTTTTGGTGAAAATTGAAAAAAATGCAAGGGGTTAGCCTTACTTTTTTATCAAATTTGGCCAAAAATTGACTTTTCTCCAAACAATGCAGAACATCCTTTCGAAGTCAGAGGAGCACCAATCAATACTCAAACACCCAATATTTGGAAGATTTGGGCAAAAACCATCGATTTTGTGAAAAATAAATTCATATTTTTGACTTATTTTACACCATATTTTCGTCCATATTTTCTTTTGAAAAGAAAATCTTTCTAGAAATGGAGTTGGAATGTGTTTTAGGGTCCCTTGGGCATCTTTCTAGCAAGTTACAAGAAATTTCGTTTTTGCTAAAAATTGAACTTTTCTCAAAACAATGCAGAACATCTTTTCGAAGTCAGAGGAGCACCAATCAATACTCAAACACCCAATATTTGGAAGATTTGGGCAAAAACCATCGATTTTGTGAAAAATAAATGAACATTTTTGACTTATTTGAACCAATATTTTCTTCCATATTTTCTTTTGAAAAGGAAATCTTTCTAGAAATGGAGTTGGAATGTGTTCTAGGGTCCCTTGGGCATCTTTCTAGCAAGTTACAAGAAATTTCGTTTTTTGGTGAAATTTGAAAAAAATGCAAGGGGTTAGCCTTACTTTTTTATCAAAATTTGGCCAAAAATTGACTTTTCTCCAAACAATGCAGAACATCCTTTCGAAGTCAGAGGAGCACCAATCAATACTCAAACACCCAATATTTGGAAGATTTGGGCAAAAACCATCGATTTTATGAAAAATAAATTCATATTTTAGACTTATTTTACACCATATTTTCGTCCATATTTTCTTTGGAAAAGGAAATCTTTCTGGAAATGGAGTTGGAATGTGTTCTAGGGTCCCTTGGGCATCTTTCTAGCAAGTTACAAGAAATTTCGTTTTTGGTGAAAATTGAAAAAAATGCAAGGGTTATTAGCCTTACTTTTTTATCAAATTTGGCCAAAAATTGACTTTTCTCCAAACAATGCAGAACATCTTTTCGAAGTCAGAGGAGCACCAATCAATACTCAAACACCCAATATTTGGAAGATTTGGGCAAAAACCATCGATTTTGTGAAAAATAAATTCATATTTTAGACTTATTTTACACCATATTTTCGTCCATATTTTCTTTGGAAAAGGAAATCTTTCTGGAAATGGAGTTGGAATGTGTTCTAGGGTCCCTTGGGCATCTTTCTAGCAATTTACAAGAAATTTAGTTTTTTGGTGAAAATTGAAAAAAATGCAAGGGGTTAGCCTTACTTTTTTTATCAAATTTGGCCAAAAATTGACTTTTCTCCAAACAATGCAGAACATCCTTTCGAAGTCAGAGGAGCACCAATCAATACTCAAACACCCAATATTTGGAAGATTTGGGCAAAAACCATCGATTTTGTGAAAAATAAATTGATATTTTTGACTTATTTTACACCATATTTTCGTCCATATTTTCTTTTGAAAAGGAAATATTTCTAGAAAGGGAGTTGGAATGTGTTTTAGGGTCCCTTGGGCATCTTTCTAGCAAGTTACAAGAAATTTCGTTTTTGCTAAAAATTGAACTTTTCTCCAAACAATGCAGAACATCTTTTCGAAGTCAGAGGAGCACCAATCAATACTCAAACACCCAATATTTGGAAGATTTGGGCAAAAACCATCGATTTTGTGAAAAATAATTTAACATTTTAGACTTATTTTACACCATATTTTCGTCCATATTTTCTTTGGAAAAGGAAATCTTTCTGGAAATGGAGTTGGAATGTGTTCTAGGGTCCCTTGTGCATCTTTCTAGCAAGTTAAAAGAAATTTCGTTTTTAGGTGAAAATTGAAAAAAAATGCAAGGGTTTAGCCTTACTTTTTTATCAAATTTGGCCAAAAATTGACTTTTCTCCAAACTTTGGAGAACATCCTTTCGAAGTCAGAGGAGCACCAATCAATACTCAAACACCCAATATTTGGAAGATTTGGGCAAAAACCATCGATTTTGTGAAACTTAAAATCATGTTTTTGACTCATATTACACCATATTTTCGTCCATATTTTCTTTTGAAAAGGAAATCTTTCTACAAATGGAGTTGGAATGTGTTCTAGGGTGCCTTGGGCATCTTTCTAGCAAGTTAAAAGAAATTTCGTTTTTTGCTGACAATTGAAAAAAAATGTAAATGCCTTACTTTTTTATCAAATTTGTACAAAAATTGACTTTTCTCCAAACTTTGCAGAACATCCTTTCGAAATCAGAGGAGCACTAATCAATGCTCAAACACCCAATATTTGGAAGATTTGGGCAAAAACCATCGATTTTATGAAAAATAAATTCATATTTTAGACTTATTTTACACCATATTTTCGTCCATATTTTCTTTGGAAAAGGAAATCTTTCTGGAAATGGAGTTGGAATGTGTTCTAGGGTCCCTTGGGCATCTTTCTAGCAAGTTACAAGAAATTTCGTTTTTTGGTGAAAATTGAAAACAATGCAAGGGGTTATTAGCCTTACTTTTTTATCAAATTTGGCCAAAAATTGACTTTTCTCCAAACAATGCAGCACATCTTTTCGAAGTCAGAGGAGCACCAATCCATACTCAAACACCCAATATTTGGAAGATTTGGGCAAAAACCATCGATTTTGTGAAAAATAAATTCATATTTTAGACTTATTTTACACCATATTTTCGTCCATATTTTCTTTGGAAAAGGAAATCTTTCTGGAAATGGAGTTGGAATGTGTTCTAGGGTCCTTTGGGCATCTTTCTAGCAATTTACAAGAAATTTCGTTTTTTGGTGAAAATTGAAAAAAATGCAAGGGGTTAGCCTTACTTTTTTTATCAAATTTGGCCAAAAATTGACTTTTCTCCAAACAATGCAGAACATCTTTTCGAAGTCAGAGGAGCACCAATCAATACTCAAACACCCAATATTTGGAAGATTTGGGCAAAAACCATCGATTTTGTGAAAAATAAATTCATATTTTAGACTTATTTTACACCATATTTTCGTCCATATTTTCTTTGGAAAAGGAAATCTTTCTGGAAATGGAGTTGGAATGTGTTCTAGGGTCCCTTGGGCATCTTTCTAGCAATTTACAAGAAATTTAGTTTTTTGGTGAAAATTGAAAAAAATGCAAGGGGTTAGCCTTACTTTTTTTATCAAATTTGGCCAAAAATTGACTTTTCTCCAAACAATGCAGAACATCCTTTCGAAGTCAGAGGAGCACCAATCAATACTCAAACACCCAATATTTGGAAGATTTGGGCAAAAACCATCGATTTTGTGAAAAATAAATTCATATTTTTGACTGATTTTACACCATATTTTCGTCCATATTTTCTTTTGAAAAGGAAATATTTCTAGAAATGGAGTTGGAATGTGTTTTAGGGTCCCTTGGGCATCTTTCTAGCAAGTTACAAGAAATTTCGTTTTTGCTAAAAATTGAACTTTTCTCCAAACAATGCAGAACATCTTTTCGAAGTCAGAGGAGCACCAATCAATACTCAAACACCCAATATTTGGAAGATTTGGGCAAAAACCATCGATTTTGTGAAAAATAATTTAACATTTTAGACTTATTTTACACCATATTTTCGTCCATATTTTCTTTGGAAAAGGAAATCTTTCTGGAAATGGAGTTGGAATGTGTTCTAGGGTCCCTTGTGCATCTTTCTAGCAAGTTAAAAGAAATTTCGTTTTTTGGTGAAAATTGAAAAAAAATGCAAGGGTTTAGCCTTACTTTTTTATCAAATTTGGCCAAAAATTGACTTTTCTCCAAACTTTGGAGAACATCCTTTCGAAGTCAGAGGAGCACCAATCAATACTCAAACACCCAATATTTGGAAGATTTGGGCAAAAACCATCGGTTTTGTGAAACTTAAAATCATGTTTTTGACTCATTTTACACCATATTTTCGTCCATATTTTCTTTTGAAAAGGAAATCTTTCTACAAATGGAGTTGGAATGTGTTCTAGGGTGCCTTGGGCATCTTTCTAGCAAGTTAAAAGAAATTTCGTTTTTTGCTGAAATTGAAAAAAAATGTAAATGCCTTACTGTTTTATCAAATTTGGCCAAAAATTGACTTTTCTCCAAACTTTGCAGAACATCCTTTCGAAATCAGAGGAGCACTAATCAATACTCAAACACCCAATATTTGGAAGATTTGGGCAAAAACCATCGATTTTATGAAAAATAAATTCATATTTTTGACTTATTTTACACCATATTTTCGTCCATATTTTCTTTTGAAAAGGAAATCTTTCTAGAAATGGAGTTGGAATGTGTTCTAGGGTCCCTTGTGCATCTTTCTAGCAAGTTACAAGAAATTTCGTTTTTTGGTGAAAATTGAAAAAAATGCAAGGGGTTAGCCTTACTTTTTTATCAAATTTGGCCAAAAATTGACTTTTCTCCAAACAATGCAGAACATCCTTTCGAAGTCAGAGGAGCACCAATCAATACTCAAACACCCAATATTTGGAAGATTTGGGCAAAAAACATCGATTTTGTGAAAAATAAATTGATATTTTTGACTTATTTTACACCATATTTTCGTCCATATTTTCTTTTGAAAAGAAAATATTTCTAGAAATGGAGTTGGAATGTGTTTTAGGGTCCCTTGGGCATCTTTCTAGCAAGTTACAAGAAATTTCGTTTTTGCTAAAAATTGAACTTTTCTCAAAACAATGCAGAACATCTTTTCGAAGTCAGAGGAGCACCAATCAATACTCAAACACCCAATATTTGGAAGATTTGGGCAAAAACCATCGATTTTGTGAAAAATAAATGAACATTTTTGACTTATTTGAACCAATATTTTCTTCCATATTTTCTTTTGAAAAGGAAATCTTTCTAGAAATGGAGTTGGAATATGTTCTAGGGTCCCTTGGGCATCTTTCTAGCAAGTTACAAGAAATTTCGTTTTTTGGTGAAATTTGAAAAAAATGCAAGGGGTTAGCCTTACTTTTTTATCAAAATTTGGCCAAAAATTGACTTTTCTCCAAACAATGCAGAACATCCTTTCGAAGTCAGAGGAGCACCAATCAATACTCAAACACCCAATATTTGGAAGATTTGGGCAAAAACCATCGATTTTATGAAAAATAAATTCATATTTTAGACTTATTTTACACCATATTTTCGTCCATATTTTCTTTGGAAAAGGAAATCTTTCTGGAAATGGAGTTGTAATGTGTTCTAGGGTCCCTTGGGCATCTTTCTAGCAAGTTACAAGAAATTTCGTTTTTTGGTGAAAATTGAAAAAAATGCAAGGGGTTATTAGCCTTACTTTTTTATCAAATTTGGCCAAAAATTGACTTTTCTCCAAACAATGCAGAACATCTTTTCGAAGTCAGAGGAGCACCAATCCATACTCAAACACCCAATATTTGGAAGATTTGGGCAAAAACCATCGATTTTGTGAAAAATAAATTCATATTTTAGACTTATTTTACACCATATTTTCGTCCATATTTTCTTTGGAAAAGGAAATCTTTCTGGAAATGGAGTTGGAATGTGTTCTAGGGTCCCTTGGGCATCTTTCTAGCAATTTACAAGAAATTTAGTTTTTTGGTGAAAATTGAAAAAAATGCAAGGGGTTAGCCTTACTTTTTTTATCAAATTTGGCCAAAAAATGACTTTTCTCCAAACAATGCAGAACATCCTTTCGAAGTCAGAGGAGCACCAATCAATACTCAAACACCCAATATTTGGAAGATTTGGGCAAAAACCATCGATTTTGTGAAAAATAAATTGATATTTTTGACTTATTTTACACCATATTTTCGTCCATATTTTCTTTTGAAAACGAAATATTTCTAGAAAGGGAGTTGGAATGTGTTTTAGGGTCCCTTGGGCATCTTTCTAGCAAGTTACAAGAAATTTCGTTTTTGCTAAAAATTGAACTTTTCTCCAAACAATGCAGAACATCTTTTCGAAGTCAGAGGAGCACCAATCAATACTCAAACACCCAATATTTGGAAGATTTGGGCAAAAACCATCGATTTTGTGAAAAATAATTTAACATTTTAGACTTATTTTACACCATATTTTCGTCCATATTTTCTTTGGAAAAGGAAATCTTTCTGGAAATGGAGTTGGAATGTGTTCTAGGGTCCCTTGTGCATCTTTCTAGCAAGTTAAAAGAAATTTCGTTTTTAGGTGAAAATTGAAAAAAAATGCAAGGGTTTAGCCTTACTTTTTTATCAAATTTGGCCAAAAATTGACTTTTCTCCAAACTTTGGAGAACATCCTTTCGAAGTCAGAGGAGCACCAATCAATACTCAAACACCCAATATTTGGAAGATTTGGGCAAAAACCATCGATTTTGTGAAACTTAAAATCATGTTTTTGACTCATATTACACCATATTTTCGTCCATATTTTCTTTTGAAAAGGAAATCTTTCTACAAATGGAGTTGGAATGTGTTCTAGGGTGCCTTGGGCATCTTTCTAGCAAGTTAAAAGAAATTTTGTTTTTTGCTGACAATTGAAAAAAAATGTAAATGCCTTACTTTTTTATCAAATTTGTACAAAAATTGACTTTTCTCCAAACTTTGCAGAACATCCTTTCGAAATCAGAGGAGCACTAATCAATGCTCAAACACCCAATATTTGGAAGATTTGGGCAAAAACCATCGATTTTATGAAAAATAAATTCATATTTTTGACTTATTTTACACCATATTTTCGTCCATATTTTCTTTTGAAAAGGAAATCTTTCTAGAAATGGAGTTGGAATGTGTTCTAGGGTCCCTTGTGCATCTTTCTAGCAAGTTACAAGAAATTTCGTTTTTTGGTGAAAATTGAAAAAAATGCAAGGGGTTAGCCTTACTTTTTTATCAAATTTGGCCAAAAATTGACTTTTCTCCAAACAATGCAGAACATCCTTTCGAAGTCAGAGGAGCACCAATCAATACTCAAACACCCAATATTTGGAAGATTTGGGCAAAAACCATCGATTTTGTGAAAAATAAATTGATATTTTTGACTTATTTTACACCATATTTTCGTCCATATTTTCTTTTGAAAAGGAAATATTTCTAGAAATGGAGTTGGAATGTGTTTTAGGGTCCCTTGGGCATCTTTCAAGCAAGTTACAAGAAATTTCGTTTTTGCTAAAAATTGAACTTTTCTCAAAACAATGCAGAACATCTTTTCGAAGTCAGAGGAGCACCAATCAATACTCAAACACCCAATATTTGGAAGATTTGGGCAAAAACCATCGATTTTGTGAAAAATAAATGAACATTTTTGACTTATTTGAACCAATATTTTCTTCCATATTTTCTTTTGAAAAGGAAATCTTTCTAGAAATGGAGTTGGAATATGTTCTAGGGTCCCTTGGGCATCTTTCTAGCAAGTTACAAGAAATTTCGTTTTTTGGTGAAATTTGAAAAAAAATGCAAGGGGTTAGCCTTACTTTTTTATCAAAATTTGGCCAAAAATTGACTTTTCTCCAAACAATGCAGAACATCCTTTCGAAGTCAGAGGAGCACCAATCAATACTCAAACACCCAATATTTGGAAGATTTGGGCAAAAACCATCGATTTTATGAAAAATAAATTCATATTTTAGACTTATTTTACACCATATTTTCGTCCATATTTTCTTTGGAAAAGGAAATCTTTCTGGAAATGGAGTTGGAATGTGTTCTAGGGTCCCTTGGGCATCTTTCTAGCAAGTTACAAGAAATTTCGTTTTTTGGTGAAAATTGAAAACAATGCAAGGGGTTATTAGCCTTACTTTTTTATCAAATTTGGCCAAAAATTGACTTTTCTCCAAACAATGCAGAACATCTTTTCGAAGTCAGAGGAGCACCAATCCATACTCAAACACCCAATATTTGGAAGATTTGGGCAAAAACCATCGATTTTGTGAAAAATAAATTCATATTTTAGACTTATTTTACACCATATTTTCGTCCATATTTTCTTTGGAAAAGGAAATCTTTCTGGAAATGGAGTTGGAATGTGTTCTAGGGTCCCTTGGGCATCTTTCTAGCAATTTACAAGAAATTTCGTTTTTTGGTGAAAATTGAAAAAAATGCAAGGGGTTAGCCTTACTTTTTTTATCAAATTTGGCCAAAAATTGACTTTTCTCCAAACAATGCAGAACATCCTTTCGAAGTCAGAGGAGCACCAATCAATACTCAAACACCCAATATTTGGAAGATTTGGGCAAAAACCATCGATTTTGTGAAAAATAAATTAATATTTTTGACTTATTTTACACCATATTTTCGTCCATATTTTCTTTTGAAAAGGAAATATTTCTAGAAATGGAGTTGGAATGTGTTTTAGGGTCCCTTGGGCATCTTTCTAGCAAGTTACAAGAAATTTCGTTTTTGCTAAAAATTGAACTTTTCTCCAAACAATGCAGAACATCTTTTCGAAGTCAGAGGAGCACCAATCAATACTCAAACACCCAATATTTGGAAGATTTGGGCAAAAACCATCGATTTTGTGAAAAATAAATTCATATTTTAGACTTATTTTACACCATATTTTCGTCCATATTTTCTTTGGAAAAGGAAATCTTTCTGGAAATGGAGTTGGAATGTGTTCTAGGGTCCCTTGTGCATCTTTCTAGCAAGTTAAAAGAAATTTCGTTTTTTGGTGAAAATTGAAAAAAAATGCAAGGGCCTTACTTTTTTATCAAATTTGGCCAAAAAATGCAAGGGCCTTACTTTTTTATCAAATTTGGCCAAAAATTGACTTTTCTCCAAACTTTGGAGAACATCCTTTCGAAGTCAGAGGAGCACCAATCAATACTCAAACACCCAATATTTGGAAGATTTGGGCAAAAACCATCGATTTTGTGAAACTTAAAATCATGTTTTTGACTCATTTTACACCATATTTTCGTCCATATTTTCTTTTGAAAAGGAAATCTTTCTAGAAATGGAGTTGGAATGTGTTCTAGGGTGCCTTGGGCATCTTTCTAGCAAGTTAAAAGAAATTTCGTTTTTTGCTGAAAATTGAAAAAAAATGTAAATGCCTTACTTTTTTATCAAATTTGGCCAAAAATTGACTTTTCTCCAAACTTTGCAGAACATCCTTTCGAAGTCAGAGGAGCACTAATCAATACTCAAACACCCAATATTTGGAAGATTTGGGCAAAAACCATCGATTTTATGAAAAATAAATTCATATTTTTGACTTATTTTACACCATATTTTCGTCCATATTTTCTTTTGAAAAGGAAATCTTTCTAGAAATGGAGTTGGAATGTGTTCTAGCGTCCCTTGTGCATCTTTCTAGCAAGTTACAAGAAATTTCGTTTTTTGGTGAAAATTGAAAAAAATGCAAGGGGTTAGCCTTACTTTTTTATCAAATTTGGCCAAAAATTGACTTTTCTCCAAACAATGCAGAACATCCTTTCGAAGTCAGAGGAGCACCAATCAATACTCAAACACCCAATATTTGGAAGATTTGGGCAAAAACCATCGATTTTGTGAAAAATAATTTGATATTTTTGACTTATTTTACACCATATTTTCGTCCATATTTTCTTTTGAAAAGGAAATATTTCTAGAAATGGAGTTGGAATGTGTTTTAGGGTCCCTTGGGCATCTTTCTAGCAAGTTACAAGAAATTTCGTTTTTGCTCAAAATTGAACTTTTCTCCAAACAATGCAGAACATCTTTTCGAAGTCAGAGGAGCACCAATCAATACTCAAACACCCAATATTTGGAAGATTTGGGCAAAAACCATCGATTTTGTAAAAAATAAATGAACATTTTTGACTTATTTGAACCAATATTTTCTTCCATATTTTCTTTTGAAAAGGAAATCTTTCTAGAAATGGAGTTGGAATATGTTCTAGGGTCCCTTGGGCATCTTTCTAGCAAGTTACAAGAAATTTCGTTTTTTGGTGAAAATTGAAAAAAATGCAAGGGGTTAGCCTTACTTTTTTATCAAAATTTGGCCAAAAATTGACTTTTCTCCAAACAATGCAGAACTTCCTTTCGAAGTCAGAAGAGCATCAATCAATACTCAAACACTCAATATTTGGAAGATTTGGGCAAAAACCATCGATTTTGTGCGAAATCAATTAAGATTTGTGACTAATTTTATCCCATATTTTCGTCCATATTTTCTTTGGAAAAGCAAATCTATCTTGAAATGGAATGGGAATGTGTTGTAAGGGTTCCTTGGGCATCTTTCTAGCAAGTTACAAGAAATTTCGTTTTTTGGTGAAAATTGAAAAAAATGCAAGGGATAACTTTACTTTTTTATCAAATTTGGCCAAAAATTGACTTTTCTCCAAACAATGCAGAACATCCTTTCGAAGTCAGAGGAGCACCAATCAATACTCAAACACCCAATATTTGGAAGATTTGGGCAAAAACCATCGATTTTGTGAAAAATTAATTCACATTTTTGACTTATTTTACACCATATTTTCGTCCATATTTTCTTTTGAACAGGAAATCTTTCTAGAAATGGAGTTGGAATGTGTTCTAGGGTCCCTTGTGCATCTTTCTAGCAAGTTAAAAGAAATTTCGTTTTTTGGTGAAAATTGAAAAAAAATGCAAGGGTTTAGCCTTACTTTTTTATCAAATTTGGCCAAAAATTGACTTTTCTCCAAACTTTAGAGAACATCCTTTCGAAGTCAGAGGAGCACCAATCAATACTCAAACACCCAATATTTGGAAGATTTGGGCAAAAAACCATCGATTTTGTGAAACTTAAAATCATGTTTTTGACTCATTTTACACCATATTTTCGTCCATATTTTCTTTTGAAAAGGAAATCTTTCTAGAAATGGAGTTGGAATGTGTTCTAGGGTGCCTTGGGCATCTTTCTAGCAAGTTACAAGAAATTTCGTTTTTTGCTGAAAATTGAAAAAAAATGTAAATGCCTTACTTTTTTATCAAATTTGGCCAAAAATTGACTTTTCTCCAAACTTTGCAGAACATCCTTTCGAAGTCAGAGGAGCACTAATCAATACTCAAACACCCAATATTTGGAAGATTTGGGCAAAAACCATCGATTTTATGAAAAATAAATTCATATTTTTGACTTATTTTACACCATATTTTCGTGCATATTTTCTTTTGAAAAGGAAATCTTTCTAGAAATGGAGTTGGAATGTGTTCTAGGGTCCCTTGTGCATCTTTCTAGCAAGTTACAAGAAATTTCGTTTTTTGGTGAAAATTGAAAAAAATGCAAGGGGTTAGCCTTACTTTTTTATCAAATTTGGCCAAAAATTGACTTTTCTCCAAACAATGCAGAACATCCTTTCGAAGTCAGAGGAGCACCAATCAATACTCAAACACCCAATATTTGGAAGATTTGGGCAAAAACCATCGATTTTGTGAAAAATTAATTCACATTTTTGACTTATTTTACACCATATTTTCGTCCATATTTTCTTTTGAAAAGGAAATCTTTCTAGAAATGGAGTTGGAATGTGTTCTAGGGTCCCTTTGGCATCTTTCTAGCAAGTTACAAGAAATTTCGTTTTTTGCTGAAAATTTTAAAAAATGCAAGGGGTTAGCCTTACTTTTTTTATCAAATTTGGCCAAAAATTGACTTTTCTCCAAACTTTGCAGAACATCCTTTAGAAGTCAGAGAAGCACCAATCAATACTCAAACACCCAATATTTGGAAGATTTGGGCAAAACCATCGATTTTGAAAAAAAAAAAATAAGTTCACATTTTTGACTGATTTTACACCATATTTTCGTCCATATTTTATTTGGAAAAGCAAATCTTTCTATAAATGGAGTTGGAATGTGTTCTAGGGTCCCTTGGGCATCGTTCTAGCAAGTTACAAGAAATTACGTTTTGGGGTGAAAATTGAAAAAAATGCAAGGGGTTAGCCTTACTTTTTTATCAAATTTGGCCAAAAATTGACTTTTCTCCAAACTTTGCAGAACATCCTTTCGAAGTGAGAGGAGCATCAATCAATACCCAAACATCCAATATTTGAAAGATTTAGGCAAAAACCATCGATTTTGTGAAAAATAAATTTACATTTTTGACTGATTTTACACCATTTTTTCGTCCATATTTTCTTTTGAAAAGCAAATCTTTCTACATATGGAGTTGGAATGTGTTCTAGAGTCCCTAAGGCATCTTTTTAGAAAGTGACAAGAAATTTCGTTTTCTGGTAAAAATTGGAAAAAATGCCTTACTTTTTTATCAAAATTTGGCCAAAAATTGACTTTTCTCCAAACAATGCAGAACTTCCTTTCGAAGTCAGAAGAGCATCAATCAATACTCAAACACTCAATATTTGGAAGATTTGGGAAAAACCATCGATTTTGTGCGAAATAAATTAAGATTTGTGACTAATTTTATCCCATATTTTCGTCCATATTTTCTTTTGAAAAACAATCTTTCTACAAATGGAGTTGAAATGTGTTCTAGAGTCCCCAAGGCATCTTTCTAGCAAGTTACAAGAAATTTCGTTTTTTGGTGAAAAATGAAAAAAATGCAAGGGGTTAGCCTTGCTTTTTTATCCAAATTTGGCCAAAAAATTGTTTAGCAATATTTTCTTTTGAAAAGCAAATCTGTCTTCAAATGTGTCCCTCAGGCATCTTTCTAGCAAGTTTCAAGAATTTCATTTTTTGGTCAAAATTGAAAAAAATGCCTTACATTTTTATCAAAATACGGCCAAAAATTGACTTTTCTCCAAACAATGCAGACTATGGAGGACTGTGGACTATGGAGAGATAATCCTGAATCAAACCGCTACTCGATGTGCGAAATCGAGTTTGCATGTGCTTTACCCGTGCAATGCCAAGTTTGGTCAGGGATCGGCTGTAGGGAATGAAATCCAAACCACCGGTCTTGGATGACGTAGTTGATTTCCAATGATCAGTCTACATTGACTGATTTTTGAAAATGAAGAGTGCAATATGGACGACATCGTGCGTCGTGATTAAAAGGTCGTGCATGGTTTTTCACTGTTTTTTCGAAAAGGGTAATATCCATTGAACTTACACTTTTAACAGGTTAGGTTGTGAACCATGATTCTTCTTTTGGATTTTGAGTGGTGTTATAATTGAAAACGAGCAAAATGCATGAAAAACAAATTATCCTTAAAAACCGGAGATGCCGCGCGCACGGTGCACAAGTTGACGGATTCTTTTTTTTTAAAGTCTCGTCGAATCACGCGTTGCCGAGAATGTGGCACTATGACGTCATTCAATTAACCATCACAAGACAGAGAGGATTTCTGTCGTTCCTCCATCTACAGTTAAGTTCTTAATACACCAGGGGAAAGGGGGGATTTCGAAAAAAAGAATTGGTCCAGTGATATATACAACGATATGTATTTGGGTCATTTTATAAATTTATGATCCACTTTCTACCTGTCTCAGTTACATCTGACATGATTGTTAAACAAACTAACAATCTAACAAATAAAAATACATGTAGCTCGAAGTTGATTGAATACAAAGTTACGGGGTAGCAGGGACAGCAAGTACACTCAGCACCCTAGATTGATAGAATGCCCAATTTCCAAATGTGAAAAAAAGAACGCTCTTGATAAGTTAAAGGATTCCGTTAAAATCCTTTTCACAGTTCAAAACGGTCGTAATTTTACATGGGTTTGAGTCCAACAAGATGAATCTTTAAAAACTTCTGGGACCAAGAGCAAACTCTTCATCAGAAAAAAAAAATAAAAGTAGAGTTTCCACCATCTACCCGTCATAATAAGTAATAGATTATAATTTCTCATTAAAATTAAAACCCTCCTATGGAAACATGCATTCTGAGCCATGCTGTTACTTGGGTCAATATTAGTCAAGTGACCCATTGGTTTGTTAAAAGTATACCGCGGGAAGTGGAAGGAAACTTTTAACATTTGTGACCTTTTAAGCAGCAGAAGGGCTGTTACAACTGATAATGTAGTAACCAACGGATAATGTATCACCAACCGATAATGTCACACAAATTGACCGATACTGTATCACTAACCGATAATGTAACAGAAATTGACCGATAGTGTAGTAAATGTTACTACACTATCGGTCAATATTTGTTACATTATCGGTTAAGACCGATAATGTAACAACAATCGACTGATAGTGTAGTACATTTTTACTACACTATCGGTCAATTTGTGTGACATTATCGGTTAGAGATACAGTATCGGTCAATTTGTGTGACATTACCGGTTAATGATACATTATCCGTTGTTTTCTACATTATCAGTTGTAACAAGGGCTCACCCAATAATCCCACAAACGCCCAGTTGCAAAACAGTGTGCTTTGATTATCAACTACATCTGCATAAAACTGCATGGTTTGACACACCTAGTTGTCCAAGCTCCATATAATTTTATACATTGTGTAATAAAATTCTAGCTAGAATATATAAAATAAATTCTATAAAAGATTTTCATATGAGGTTAAGGTGGACTATTTGAATACATTTTGTGTGGGTTTCAGTTTGAAAGACATGATCCACACAATACTAAAGATATTAATTAGTGCAATTTCATTAACAAAAATCTTTTTATTATATATATAAAAAATATAAAAATACCCTGCCTGTAGCGTGGTCAAGTGAACTTTACAAACTCAATTTCTACAGTGCTAAAATACAATTTTAAAACAAATATTAAATGAAGCAGTGAAATTACAACAACAAAAATCATATATAATGTGCTTTTCAGAAATGAACTATTTGAGGGGTTAGTATAATAGATCAAATATTGTTACACTGACTTGTTTTAAGTTTTGTGTTCGAAAAAGCTGGAAAAACCAATAAAAACAAAAATGTTCAAGCAGTCTGGTTCCCTGACTCCACTAAAGATGAAATGGATCAATGCCGGAAAACTGTAAGGTAAGGGAACCAATTTAGCTGGCCTGCACCCGTTCCTGAACATGTAACCAATAGCAAACACAATTTGGACTGCAATTGGTAAATTTGGAGCAGTAGTTGAAAAAAAGTTATACAAAATATCACTTTTCTTGAAAATGACTTCACACCAGGTGCCATCATTTGACAGGATGCCTTAGATAGTAATTTACCAACAAGGTATTTCGTAAAAATTTGGTAGTTTTGTTTTTTGATGTTTGCAAATGTTGTATGTTGCCTTTAAATGCATTGACAAAATTAAAACAACTGGTTTGGCTCCAATAATATTCAGACTAGTTCAGCTGTAGTAAATCACAAGTTAGTCACGTGTCAAATCACAGATTTAGGTCACAATTATGTAAACTGGAGCAATGACAAAGGAAGGCGGTTGACATAGTTCATTTGAATGGTTATGTAAGCTATGTATGGGCTCCATGCGCCAACAAAAGAGGGCGCATTTTTACCACTTTTGAGAGCCCCATGGACAGGACACACAGCGTGTGCATACTGTACTGTTCGCACGCGAAGTGCGCACGACTTCCTGAACGTGCCAAAACTACTAACCGCATCTTCTTTGCGTGAACGTCAGGCGACAGCGGCGCGCGAATACGTTCAAATTTATCTTGTGATTGCCTCCCAGACTAATCCCCGCCCCCAATCACTTTGGATCATTCGAAATTTGCAGTGGATGGAGTGGGAACCAGTCTAGGTCTCCCCCAACTCTCCTTTTCTGGCCGTTGAGGGGGTACATTTCCTTAACTTATGACTCCACTACAACTCTGATTCAGACTAAACTGCGTCCAAATGACCATGACTGTGGCTGGAAATAACACATGCGCCTATGGAAGAAGCCGCAGCCGCTTCCCAAAGACCTGTCATTGGGACGCGGCTCCAGCTTTGATACCCTGTTAGACTCTCACACTGTATAAATCAAACCACTCAAAGCATTAACAAATTCTACAAGTATACACTCAAGAAATTAAATTAAAATATAGTAGAAACTATTTTAGTAAAGCTAAAAGTATACCCTGTTGCACTCTCCAACTGTATAAATCAAATCACTCACGAAATAAAAAAAAAATACACAAGTTAAGCTAAAAAAATAATACAATCTCCAATAGGAAGGGGTTTTTTAATTGTTTTTTGGTGACCTTTAAAGTTGGAAAAAATCTATCTTTGGTTTTGAGGTTTGTCTCTTTCTAAACATATTTGCGGGAACCGGATTCCCGCGGTCTGGAAAAAAAAATGGAATGGAATGTTATTTTCAATTTCCAGGTCTGGAAAAGTCATGGTAATTTGTAAAAGTGACAAAAAGGCACGGAAAAGTCCTGCAATTTTGTAAGGACCAATTTATTTGATATTTTAAACTGTGTACACTCATAATGTATAATTTATTCCCAACTAAATGCGAGAGGTTTTGAAAGACAAGTGCTCTGTTTTGTTGTTTCTGCTGAGCACTTTTCACAGAACAAGTTTTGCAGTTTTGATCTGCATTTTGATGAAGAAGGTCATGGATTTTCATAATTTGGTCGTGGGAAAATTCATAGAATTTTATTGTCCTAAACGTGGAAAGAACGTGAAAATATGAATGCCACACAAAATTTTGTTTGAAATTGGACAAATTGTTTCGCTGTGTACAATGTTCATGATTTTGTTTATACCTGAAGGTGCTGTTGCCTGAGCACACACGGACAAAATATGTTACCGGTGACGTAAAAATGGCAATCATTTTGCCAATTTTGACGCTTCTGCCTTAGATGACATCACTTCTTTGGTCAGGAAAGACCCGCCAAAGACTAAAAGACCCGCCAAAGAAATGGCAGTACAAAGACTGGGAAAAAGATGGTTACAGGGAAACCAAGGTAACATTAAAAATGAATTACGTATTCCTTTAAAACCAATATTCATTATTATATCAGGCTTCCAGTGGTACAAATACATCGGCGTATTGTATGCTTTCGTAAAAAGTACCCAGATGACTGCAATATTATGTCAGTAAAAGTACATGTACCTGGATGAGGACATATTATTTTTGATGTTGTCTTCATCCGGGCATTTTAACAAATGTTGCTGGTTCCCGCACAATCATGAGTGTAGAAACTCACACTTGTCAACCAGGCAACCGAGCATAGCATGCGGTACCATACTACACTGTAAAAAAGTTGGGCAAAATGGGTTGATAATTCGACCAGTGCTGGTCGAATTACCAACTGCCTACACTCTTGGGCAAATTCTTCCCAATATTTAGACAGTTTTTACCCAATTCAACCCAATATGAGGTAATTTCATACCAATGTCGGGTAAATTACATTGCCCAACAGTATTTTACCCAACGTTTTTACAGTGTACCTGGACGCAGCGCGCAGCAGGGTATATGCGCACTGTTGTCAACCACCACAATGGCAGCTTCGAGCGGCGAGAAATTTGTTTCGGTAAGCGAAGAATATTCAACGAAATTTGAGAAATAAAGACAGTGTCATGAAATTTATTGCTTGTGGATCGAGTCAGCCTGATATAAATAATAATATTGGATTTTTTGGGGGGGAAGGGGGAATACAAGAATATATTGCACTCGCTATAACAATATTACACAAAGCACAGACGAGTGCTATACTGTAACAGCTCATGCAATGTATTCCTGTATATTCCCTCAAAGCCATCCGATCTTATATTATTGCCCACATGATGTCCAATGAGAGGTTTTTGGTGTTTCCGTGATTACTGGCTGCTGGTTGGATGTTGAATACCGCCCTCAACTGGTGTTATCAAGACCTGGCATCCGTCCTTCGGTTTCATGGTGGTTTCCACAATGAATCCCAAGTCTTGTCCTGGAACCAGACTGAAGTTGAAAGCCTGCAGGAGTTTGGCTAACAGCACACGAGCTTCGATCTGCGCCAGAAAGTGACACAAAACACAAAGACAAAACTTCACATTAAACTGTTTCATTTGGTAAGTTTTTGCACTAGGAAAAATGTTAATGTACTTTTGAAAGACTGCTGCTTTTTTTGCAGGAAATGCATGCCAAAATGTTGCTTGATTTAGCCTATTTCCATTTTCTTGAAGCCATACTTCCGATTTTAGGGCTAAATTACAGAATTTTTCTGCCTTTTTTGCAATGTGCAATATAAGTGGAAAGTCTATACTGTTTTCTAAGAATAAAACTTGGTTGTTCGCTGGTGCAGCATGTAATCTATCTGTAATTCTTAGGCTAGGCTTGACCCGATCATTTTGACTAGTGCTTGTCAAAACTCAATTTCAAAAACAGGTGTTAATGAACCAGAAGATTGTGAAATGCAAAATGCCACAACAATATTAATGTTAATTATAATATAGGCCTTACCGGTAATTATATTTAACAACTAATAAAATACTATGTAATCTCAATTTGCATCCTTTTATGGCCTTTAATAACAAAATATATATGGAGGCTCCTTTTGGTGTTAATCTTTTTTGTGTTAATATTCAAACAAATTAACCTGGGTCAGTGAATAAAGCATATAATATTTTTTTGACACACACTACTTTAGCATCTGGAGTAAACTTTTCTCAAAAACTTACCAATGCAAACTGTTGGCCAATGCAGTTCCTGGGGCCAATTGAAAACGGCATGAAAGCACCTGTAGAACTGCAAGTGGGGTTTGGGAATAAAAATGTTAAATTAAAAGAACAGCCTTTGAGAAGTGTTTTAATTTTGACAGAAGCCAGCTGCAATGAAGTATGCATTGATCAGTTCTGTAGCTCAGTCTTTTGACTAATTCTGCAATCGCCATAAACACCCCCGTGCTGTGGATGTCGCCAATTGTGATATAACTGACATACAGATCCTTGTCATATGATTGGTGGAACTCACATCATGTGACATTCATTATTGCTCCCATTCACGCCGGGGCTCAAAAAGTCCCATCCGCCCATGGTGAATGGGATCTACTATTCAACAGTTGGGATCATCCTTGTTCCTGGGCGCGGTATTTGTGTGCAAAAGCATGCTGGTGTGCGCGTTGAGCGTTGCGCGTATTGTTCCTAAGAGCCAGTAGCTACAGAGTTGGGTTCAAACATTATCGCGAAGGGTGATTTGGAAGAAAGAAATACATTTCACGCAAATTTTGTATTGAAATAGAAGTTCATTTTAACTGTAAATCAAATGACAAAGATCTATATGTCAGCTATATAAAAGAAATATTGAATGGCTTTAAATTGTGAAATGGGAGGAATACTATCACTAGGTAAAATCTGGACTTTCCCATTTTGAGAGACGAAAGAAATTCCAGATTTTACCTTGCGATACTATTCCTCCCATTCCACTGCGCGCGCAACCATTGACACAAACGCACAAATTACAAATGATGGACTGTACCCTTAAAGGCTACTTATTTTAGAGGATTCATCATCACATGAACCTGTCTTTAGTAGCAAACTTCTACTTTGAATAGACAATCTGTTGGGTCCTGTTACCTTTCATCCCCATGAAGGAAACGGTCCGGAGAAAACTGCAGGGCATTCTTCCAGTATCTCTCGCTTCGGCCCACAGCATGAAAGGATACCTTCAAGAAAAATGGAGAATTCAATGAAATTACTGTAGGGAAGTGTCTTTTAGGATGCACTGTACAATTGGCACAATGCTTAACTTCTTATGAATGTATCTGGGCCCAATTTCACCGTGCTGCTAAGCACACGATTTTCTGCTAACAGAGCCTCCGTCTATTTCATGGAGACCGTAAGCATAAGCACAGCAAAAGGCACACTTAATTCAGAGGAAAAATTTGCTTAACTTAGTGATGCAACAATAGAAATCTCCATGCATGCGCGACCGTTAGCACATCCACGCCGTGAAATAGTGCTCAAGGTTAGTAAATATTTCTGCTATGCTAAGCACAACTTTTCTGCTAACTGCTAAGCAGTGCCGTGAAATTGGGCCCTGGTTCATAAGTGACTGAGTCATATGCACGCATACGCTACTAACTACATATACTGTATTGACAACGTGGTTATTTTGGAATTACGATAACTAAACTGGGTATCAAATTGATTCTAAAATTGTCTCTAAAAAAAAAATGGCTGAAGTGTTCGCCAGAATTATAATACAATGGAACGCCGCTACAACAAACATCGTGGGATCCACAGAATTGTTCGTAATAGCGATCGTTCGGTATGGGCGATTTTAAGCCGAAACCTACCAGCTTGTGGTTTTCACACATTAGTGGCGCCCTCTTTTGACCATTGTTCATTTACAAACCGCGCGCTGATTTACAAACAACGCGCTGCTTCGCCAAACTTGTCCATTCATCTGTTCAATTCCGTAAGTAGAACTTGACTCTGCACACCTTGGTAGTTACTGAAATATGACTTTGAACACGTGCGACTATTGAATCATGTAATTACACAGTTTTTAAGCTTACATGGGTGGCTTTACCTGAGTCTATTCCTTGGGGAAGGAATAGCCATTTGTCGCTCTTCTGTTGACAGCTTTCAACTACAATGTTCGGTACGTTTTGTACACAGAAATCGGGGCCTAAGGATAATGTTCAGTATAGCCGTGTTCGGTAAAGCGACATTCCACTATATAGGTTTTCATAAGTTAGGCCAAAAAAAAAATAGTCGGTCTCTGGTCAGACCGAAGTTCCGGAATTGATGCGGCGACGCAGGGTGTTTTTTTTTTTTTTTGGTGGCTTTTTTTTTTTTCAAGCTTGTATTGTACAGACAAGGTGGGTATTATTTTGTTTTTTTGTGTCCTCATTATACATTGGTGTCCTCCATAATTTGCCTTGGTGCCCTTTATCATTTGCCTTGGTGCAATTTCCCGAATTCCTTGGTGCTCCTTGGTACAAAAATGTTGAGGAGGTGCGGCAATAGAGGGCGCTGTTGTAGCTTCCGTGTTCAATTTGAAAAAAAAAAGGTTGACGCGCATGATTAAAATCGACGCGAGCGCTGACCAGAGACCAATTCTTTTTTTTTGCCCCTATATAGGTTACTTTGAGAATAAAATAGGCTCCCAAATGGAAATGTAGCTTTCTTTATAGGTTCATATAGGTTTTAATGGTTTCACTGTGAGTCTTGAGAATGCCATAAAATCTTGCTACAGCCAATCCACCTTCAAACCATGATTTGTATCTTACACCCAGTGTAGTGCCAGCGGGTATCTTGACGCCGTCTATCACCGTGTCTGCTATGGAGGTTCTGACCGTACCAGCAGCTGGGGGGTGAATCCGCAGTGTCTCCTTCAGGACCTGTAGTGGGGGGGGGGGGGTAGAGAACAAAATTCACATTTCAATACAACACAACTCCTGTAGTTGATTTCTAAGGATTGAATGATAAAGAGTAATATGGACGAAATCAGGTTTCATGCAAGGTTGTGCATGTTTTTTCACTGCCTTCTCGAAGAGCGTAACATCCCCTGACCACTGAGCCAAACTGCAACATGTAGGTTTTGAACATTCTTCTTTGGATTTTGAGTGGTGTTATTATTGGAAACGAACAAAACGCATGAAACGTGGATGATTCTGTATGCATTTCAAAACCGAATGGTTGAAAAACCAACTATACTGTAAAACCTATAGAGAAAGTACTCATTAGGCCAAAAAAATGAAAGTCTCCGGTTTCTGGTATGCGCGCGCGTCGCCGTAGCCATGCGCGTTGGCAAAATGAAAAAGTTTTTTTTTCAATGAAAGATGATGTCTGAAAACCGCCAAACTCACTGGTCTGACTGGAATCATGCTGCTGCACAATTTTAACCTGTTTTTAGATTGGGTTATGGTCGAAAATAAGCTTTATGTGGCCTCTCTGGACTCCCATATAATTTGCACTAAGTTTAGTCGGGCACCATTTGCAGTCATCAGCCGACATTTGAAGCAAAAAATCAGGTAAAAAAAAAAACAGCCGCGTCGCTGCACCACTTTTTGAGCAAGCTCCATACCAGAAACCGGAGACTTTTTTTTTTTGGCCTTACTTACCGCCACCATGTATTCCAACTTGGACAGATCCTCATATGGGATGAATTCTTTATCAGAAACAACAGCATCTACCTCTGTCTTCAGTCTGTCATTGGGAATGAAAAGAAAATACAAGGAAAGAGTTACATGTAAAAACAAGTTGTGCGTTCCGGTGAAACGGGAACCCAGCCAAAGTGATAATGCTTCTAGTCATACAACTGTATTTTTCAATGCCTGTATGTTAGGCAAAAAAAAAAGTCTCCGGTTTCTGGTATGGAGCTTGCCCCAAAAGTGGTGCGGCGACGCGGCTTTTTTTTTTTTTTACCTGACTTTTTTTGCTTCAAATGTCGGCTGATGACTGCAAATGGTGCCCGACTAAACTTAGTGCAAATATATGGGAGTCCAGAGAGGCCACATAATGCTTATTCCCAATCATAACCCCATCTAAAAATACGTTAAAATTGTGCAGCAGCAGGATTCTAGTCAAACCAGTAAGTTTGGCGGTTTTGAGACATCATCTTTCATTGAAATCTTTTTTTTTCATTTTGCCGACGCGCATTGCTACGGCGACGCGCGCGCATACCAGAAACCGGAGACTTTTTGGGGGGCCTTACATGGTACACCTTGAGTGCGTTCGATTACTTCCCCCGCGGCAAGTGCTTACTCGTGCAAGCGCGACAGCTTGCAATTTACCTCTCACGTGACTTCTCGTGCTTACTCGAGCCCAACCCAAGTACTCGCCGAGCTGGTTACTCGGGTAAGTATCCCATAAGGCCATGCAATAAACATGGCTGCCAACGTGACGTCTGGCGGGCGCCTCAGGCCGTGTGCTTCCAGAGCTATGGCTACGTCTATTGTCAGCCCGTCCTCGCATATTTTCCATGGGCGTGGACCTAGACCTAGCTCTAGACAGTTGATTCGGATATGCAGCCTCAGTGTCATGTCAAAGTTCAACTTTCCAGCTCTTGCACGAAACTTTACCCGAAACCGTTCTTTATTGAGCTCTACTGCGCATGTCTGTCATCACGCGAGCAGCCAGGCGCGAGTAAGCTGGGGGAAGTAATCCAACGCACTCATTGTGTTCTAGCCCATTACTCCCACATTAAATCTCTAGGCCAAAGGTTGCGCTGCCACTAAAAAAAGATAAAATAGATTAATTTTAATGCATGAAACTTAAGTGACTGATCGATTCAAATTGCAAAGTGAATCGAATTGAAAATCCTTCTTTTTTTTTTACATTGAACCAAATAAAGAATTGACTTGAGTGGGGTTTGAACCAGCGACCTTCGGATTGCCGTTCTGGTGCTCTTCCAACAGAGCTTTCCAGCCCTATGTTGGCGGTTTCCCCATTTACTCAGTCTTTGTTCAAGGGGTGCTAGTCAGAAGCCATAAACCTGTTTAGTCATGGGTCAGGCACAAAGTCAGTTGGCAGAGCACTGGAACGGCAATCTGGAGGTCACAGGTTCAAATCCCTCTCTAGTCAATTTCTTTGCTCAACTTTTGAAAAATCATTGTATAGTTTACCTAAGTCAGTTTCCCTTTGTGGTTTTTTTTGAAAAGTTGTAATGAACAGAGATGAAACTGGCCTTGGCAAAAAAAATCTGAAATTGGACCTTGGGTCCGGGCAGCCGCAGTGCAGTGCACTTTCTCTATGGTGGGACCCAGTGAATTTTTCCAAAGGATCTGATCAGCGTTGGTCTAGGTGTTTCTACATGCAGTAGAATCACTCCATTCATGACTGGTAAAAGAGATTAAAACTACATGTACTACACATGTGCAAAGTTTTACGTGCCGTTTTCATCCACTTTTCATGGACTTTTCATGGAAAATATAATGAAAAGAAAAACCTTTTGTGAAAAAATCGTTAAATAATCATTTTTGTGGGATCGTTAAAAATCTGAAATTTCATTGGAAAAGTAAAAAAAATCTGATTTCAGATTAAAATCTGAAAAGTTTTATCTCTTGATGAAAAAGCAAAGCTTACCTGTACATGACCTCTGGATGTTGACCAAGTTCTAACATGGTAGAGGCCAAGAGATTGGCAGTTGTCTCATTGCCTATGGGTAGGATAGGAGAAGACGAAGAAGATTTTTTTGTAAATATGCGGGTAGCTAGACCATTTGTCGACTAGTGGTTGGTGTGTGAAACCACTGTACATTAATTGTAATACATTATGTCCCTAGTAATGATGTGCGTCGGGTCGGGTCGACCAGGCCAAACCGACCCGAAACATTAGAGATATAAACCGAATCCGAACCGAAACCGATCTTAACTCCCTCAAACCGACCTGAGCCGACCCAACAAAAAAATAAGGTAAAACCCACCCAAACTGACCCGACCCAACCCCCCCCCAAAAAAAACCCCCCGAAAACCTGGCTTGGACAAAGTGATCACTTTTTTGTGCCTACCCTTTACCCACGTGGCATGAATTCTTTTGCAAAATCATTGTCTCTCTCTCTGTCATACTCAGTGGGTTGATCGAGAGTAACTCCGCTTATTGAACAAACGCATGGTCACCACGCGGTATTATGAAAACTGTTACAATCTATATCTATTTCACTGTCAATCCCAATCCCACTGGAGAAATTAATACCGTTGGACTTTGATAGTGCGCTCGGTGGCCACACCACAAAATAGGCTTCGGTCACAGTGACTGTCAATAATATTGCATCACCTGAATTTCTCTGGTTTATTTCGGTTTATTTCGGTTTTTTCAAAAGATGGCTAAACCGACCTGACCCGACCCGAAAATGTAAATGCAGAACCGAAACAACCCGACCCGACTGAAAAGATGGACAAACCGACCCGACCAGACCCGAAGTCGGTTTCGGGTCGATGACCAAGGAATGCCTTGGTCACAGTTCATTCGACCCGAGATGTGATGACTTGTGATCGACTTGCAAGGACCTGTGGCGACCTGATTACAACCCTAGTCTTCATAATCATAAAGCCAGAGACGCCAAGATCACACAAAAGCTGCAGTCGTGTGACAGTGCGAGGCTGCAAGCAGCAAAAGCTGAAATTAATTTTTTTTTAAACGGTGGCATCTGGAAATTGGGCACAAAACCGGCTGAGGGTTCCCTAACGTGGCACACTTGAACAAGTCTCGGAAAAACCCAAGTTAGCATTTAAGAATTTCTGTAAAGTTGGCAAATTCCGATAAATCATCAGCATCTCCACTCGCGTGCCAAACGACAAGTTTGTCAGCAAATTATTTTCTTATTTTAGGGCGCATTTTAAATGGGATCATTGTGCACTTAAAAATAAAACGTGGTAATAATAGTCTGAAAATTATGCCAAAATTTAATTTTTTTTGTCAACTTTGTCACGGGTACGTAAATTCAGCATTTATGAAAGGGAATGTTTAAAGCTTGATGAATTTTCACTCTTAATACCTGTGTTATTTGAGATAAAACTTTTGCTCTACAGCAAGGAACTAGAGGCGAAAAAATTAAAGTGTGCAATGTTAGGGGCCGCGCCACATTAGGGGCTGCGCCACGTTAGGGGCCGCGCCACGTTAGGGGACATCAACAATATCAGCAGGGATTATTGCACATTGTTGCGACGTAAGTGTAACTGCGACAATATGAAGACAATAAGAATGAGACAGTGCTCAAAAAATCAACAGTTGCAAGAGTTGGAACGTTTCTACTTCTACGACTTGTTCTTGACAGACGGGAATCAATCGCAGGCGACCTGTGTTTGAATTTACGACGTCGTGCGCGCATCAAGATCATGCTTTTTCATTGTGTAGCCAATCAGCACACTACACCAACGCTCCGCGTTCTGTGCCACATCACGCAGTACGCAACGTGCGCACCAATCTCCATATATAGGAGATTGTTTACTACTACTCGCGAGAGGCACGTACCATACCATAGCTAGAGGGGTGTTTAAAAAAATCGTGAAGTAAAAGTGTTGAACAAAATCGTTAGAAATTTATAATTTTTTACTTGTTTCGAATTTTTGACGCAAAGGTATTTATGAATGGATATATAAGTACGTGTAAGACCGTATCAGGGGAATGGGAGCTGATAATGGGCCGAGCCGAACCGGCAAAGCACATAATTATTCCCTTATTGTTAATTAAGTCGCATGACTGTCTATGCCGTGAATCGTCGTGGATCGTTGCGTCATGAGTGACATTAGCATGGTTGCGATTTTTCTGTGTCCAGATGCCGCTTGTTCCAAGAGAATCACACGATTTCTCAGTTTTGTGACCTGAGCATTATTTTTCTGCTTGATGCCGACGGTTCCGTCGTGGCGCAAACAAATCGCAGGTCGACCTGAGGCTGGCTTAAGACTTGGTAGGTCTGTTAAGGTAGAGCCTGAAGCTCAAGCATGGTCCAGCGGTTACGGTGTTTAACCCACGCACCACGGTGCAGGGGTTCGAATCCTGCCAGGAACATGGTGTTTGTGCCCTTGGGCAAGACACTTCACTACAATTGCCTCTCTCCACCCAGGAGTATGAATGGGTACCTGTGAGGGTCGAAGACCGATTGAGCGCTGATATCGGCTGCCGCGTGTCCCATGGCCTGATAAACAGGGTAATAATTGTAAAATGCTTTGAGATTGTTGATATGATGGAATATTAGTACGATCATTATTATTATTAAGCAGGAGATACAGCAAAGGCTTTGAGAACCACCCCTGCCCCCCACAGGATAACAAAACATCACCGGAGCTCACCAGCCAGAAAGAAGGTGGTGAATTCATCCACCATCTCTTCCATATCCAGCCCTCCCGAGGTGGAAAGCTGGCAGGCTTGAAGGATGAAGGACAAGATGTTGTTGCTCAGTTGCTCCCCTCGGCCTAGAGCGTTCATCTGCTTCTCAATGATCACCTTGCCGGTCTCTCTCAACTTGCCGATGGCCTTGCGTACCTTGCTGCGGTATTCCCGCGCTGATCTCGACGGGTTGAGCTGTGTTTTGAATACAATGCAGTGGTTATTGGTGAGTCCAGCGGCATATCCAGCTTTTGATGTTGGGGGGGGGGGTTGTAACATCAAAAACCATTTTTGTCATTCGGTCAGACGTCTATATACCATTTATGGGAATAGTTAATGAAAAAATATTTAAAAAAATAATTTAAAAATGAGGAATGTCCCCCAAAATCTTGTTTTGAGTAATCAACGCCTAACGTCGGATGTATTAGAAAAATCAAAATTTTCCCTGTTCCTTCATTTCCTGTATTATTGTAATTAATAGATTTCCTTCCGTATAATGTGTGGATATCAAAAAGTATATATGTCATTATACTAACACATTGTCCTATAAGTTGGTATGTAAACAATTCTATGCAAAGCCCCCTACACCAATGGTTTGTGTAGAAAATATCAGACGGTTATTTATTACTCCCCATCACGCTCAATTAACTTCGGCAGCGACCGTACCGTAAGCCCCATTTTAGAGAACAAGTTAAGACTGGATCACGATACCAACGTTTACGACAACGTGGTTGTAATGTATATTCATACGAATGTGAATATTTGTTGTTAATTTAATTTCTTTTCAATTTAATTAGTATACATGTATCCACCCGATATATTTCAGCCATATTGTATGTACATATTGATTTATTAGCTTAGTTTGTAACTACGGGTTCCAGGTCTTGCACAAGCATATGTGCTTTTAACCTGGATCCCTCATATAATTTCTGTCATCCTTTATATAGATTCTTGTTAATTATAGTTTTGTGATATGATATGAAAAAATAAACCACACACCATAAACCATTGTGAGTGTTTGTTTTAAAGGGAATGTACAACATTTGCTTTTGCTAACATTTTCCGACATAAATGGATTTGGAGGATTGGTATGTTTCACGTTTTGGGCTTGTAGGTGCTGGAAAAACCAAGAAAACCAATCATGTTCTTGTAGTGTGGTTCCCTGACCCCACTTAAGATGAAACAAAGCAATTTATAGACTTTGGAGAATTGTAAGGTCAGATAATCAGTCTAGCAGGCTTGTACCCTTTTTACAGGTGTGTAATCAATTGCAAAGAAAATGCAAAATAACTTAATATAAAAATATAGAAGCAGTTTTTGAAAAAAAGGCAGTTTTCTCCAACACTGGTCGGCTGACCAGCGTTGGAAAAATACTATTTTTCTTGAAAATGTGAGCACACCAGGAGCCACGATTTTACAGGCTGCTTTAGACTGTCATTCCCTAACAATCCAGTAAGGTATTTCGTGATTACTTGATCATTTCGTTTTTTGATTTTTGCAAATGTTGTATCTTCCCTTTAAGGCAGAGAGAAAGGTTTATATTCTACACCAAAAGAGTTTTTTGTTTATTTATTAGTTTCTTATATGTTTTTAACTTTTACTAAAATATGGCCGGACAAATTGTGACGTGAGTTGCCGTAACGCGAGTTACCAAAATATATCCCTGTAAAGATTTCATGACTGTTTTTTGAATCACTGAAATGGTGGGACATAACTTACACTCTACTGATGTAAGGGCACTGAAAAGATTCTTCCAACAGTGCACAGTTTGCGAAAATTTTGAAATGCAAGGTATTTTAATTTTTGCCAGGTTATTTTGTTGTAACATGAGTTACGGATAAAACAAGTGCAAGTGCACAATAAGCTCTGGCCGCCTTGCATTAAAGTCTTGCATGAAATGATTGTGCGTACAAGCCCGGGCCGCTGTCCCACACGAAAATCACGCGCTGAAAATTGACCAAAATAAGCCCCCTAAGTTTCCCATAAAATAGCGCGCTATATACCATTTGACTATAACATAACTGCACATTATCTTGCCTCCATATACAAAATTTCATTAACAACTGTACGAATTGACACAAACAATTTTTGTTAAGTATTTCATTTCTTTTGTTTGCTTTTTTCTTTAAATTAAACTTTGGGAGATATATTTTATGGGAAACTTTGGGGCCCTTCTTGGTCAATTTTCCGGGGACAGACATAGGCAAAATAGACGCGCATGCGCATCGATTGAGACAAAGCCCGTTTTCCATTGACTGTGCATTGACTGACGACGGCATGGCAGTTGGTCAATTTTTGGTCAATTTTTAGGGAAAGACGGACAGACAGACAACAAGACAGACAGACCGACCAACGGACCACCAAGTGACATGTAGAAGCTTCTGCTAGAGCTTAAAAACATATTGCAAAATCAACAGACTTTAATTTTGTCGGTCTCTTGTTTTGTATTTTAGTCACTTTACTCTAGGAATCTTCTGTAAGAAAAATCCATACTTACTGCTTTGACCGTCACAGAATTAGTGTAACAGAAGACCTCCCTTTAAATGTAATGCGAGTTACATGTACCATGGAATTGCCAAGAACTCCAATTTTCAATTTAGGTTCAAGAAGAATTTTTAATAGAAATATGAACTGCTGCTACTTTTACCTTGTGCCACGGCTTCTCAAACTGTGTTTTCATCCCGTTCAGGGCCGTGTCGAATTCCTCATTGAACGAGGTGACCTTCTCAGAATCAAACTGGTGGAAATCGGAACCGAAAGCAACCTAGAATATGAACAAATGAAAGAAAAGGAAATTGCATGCGATTTAAATACTGCTTCAACATCATATAAATCTCTGGGGTACAGCTTGTCCCAAAATACCCACAACATTTTTTTTGCGAGACTCTATAAACACGTACATGTACCACGATTATTTTATATCATTTTAAAGCATGGAATCTCAATTTTATCCCTGGAAAGTATTGGTTTGATTGGCAAAAGGGTTTTAAAATTGTCCATGTTGCAGGCATGCAACTGGGAAGTCACAAAAAAAGAGGAAATTCAAATTTTTCCCAGACTTTGTACAGTGTTTTTCTGTTTTTAATGGCACACATGGGAAGTTAAAAAAGAGGAAATCAGTTGATCCGAGGAAAAGTTGCATGCCTGATGTTGAACTAAAGGCATGTCAAAATTTGCGACAATATAATTCTTTGTCCTAAGAGTCATTTTCACCAAAGGGCGACAGTTAATAAGCCATTTGCGAGTTAAATTTGAATAAAATCTGGAACGCTGACTTAATACAATGCTTTGCACGTTCTAACCTAGCATTCTCCTGACCAAAGAGACTGTTACTATATCACGTGATTCGGGGCAAGCCTTATGCTAGCAACCCCCAGCTCCGGCATGGTCTGGTGTCTTTGTGCCATTCTCATCCATTGTGAACAATGTATTGGTGCTGAGCGTCTCTTGAGTAACTATGCAAGAGCTTGCCCCGAATCATGTGATATAGCAACAGTGTCTTTGGTCTGGAGAATTCAAAGTTAAAATGTGCCAAGCGTTCTGAGCAAGTCAGTGTACCAGATGTTTTTCAAATGTAAATCCCAAAGGGTATAGGTTACTCGCAAATGGCTTATTGTAGCCACAATAAGGTGTGTCACCCTATTAGCATTCAGTAGAATAATAATAACAATAATAATAATATTATCATTCTGACCTTAGCTATGATATCTATGGTAGCTTTGTTCAGCTCATGTAGGAGTGCCACAGCTGTCTTGCCATCGGCCTTGGACTTCAGGTAGGCCACCAGTAAATCCGAGCTAGCATTGAACTGATTGATACAAGTCTTCAGGTAGCTGTACTCATCAAGAAAACAAAAGAAAAAATCAGGTTGGCAATCAGCCCAAGTTAATCAATTTGAAATTTTGTTCAGCCAGATCCCCTCTAAATGATTCTGAATAACTACCTGTATATGTTCCAAGTTTGCCGCATTGCTCATGAGACTAGCATCGTGACTTTGGGCGTGATCTCTGATCACATGCCAAAATGCACCCAAAAACTAGCACCAAATGAACACAGACATTGATCAATTGGGAGGCTTTCATTAACAGGGTTCCAGCACTTTTAGGACAATTAAATTCCCTGACTTTCCAATGACTCTTCTATGACCCGATTGTGAGCATCTATGACCAAGTTCATCAAAATGTAGATCAAAACTGTAAAACATGTGCTGTGAAAGGTGTTCAACAAACACAAAATTGCAACAAAATGCAAAATTTGTCGTATTTTGTCGGGTATAAAAACCACATTTCCGATGGTAAATTATGAACACACCAAGTTTAAAATCTACAATCAATTGGTCCTCACAAAATTCCATTACTTTCTATGACTTTAGTCATTTGTACAAACTACCGTGAGTTTTCAGACCTTGAAATTGAACATAAAATTCCCTGACTTTTTTCCAGGTTTTTTCCAGGCCACATAAACACTGTTTCAACATTGGGGCTGGATAGCTCAGTTCAAAGAGTGCAGTGGTCTAGCGGTCACAGATTCAAATAGCTCAAGTCAAATAGTAGAGAAACTAGTCTATTTCTCTAGATGTCGTTCATTTGATGAAAATTGTTTCCAATTTAACAACTTCTATTCCTTAGGGGTTTTTTTCTGACAAATTTGACAACTTCCAGCTTTTCCCTCCCATAAACTTCTTAGGGAGGGGGCAGTTGAATTAGACAGATGAAACTGCGGGCAGAAGTCATAGCGCTCACCTGCGGTTGAAGGCTGGGTTGAAAATTTCCCGTCTCCTGAGCCATAGTGCATGGTTCCTCTCAGTCACCAGACCTCGGCCCAGGAAACGAGCTCCAAAGATGGTAGCGATGCCGTCATAGGTCCAGCCTTTAGGGAACCGGAGACTCCCGGACACCAGGATTTCCTTAAAACAAAGACAAAAAAATTGTCAAAGTATTTTAAAAACCACAAAAAGCAAAACACCTCCATTGGTTTCATGATTCCCTCACTGGGGTTTTGAATACTGTAGCGTGATATCATTGGGTTTTGTCCTAACCTAGCGAAACGCAAAAAAAAAGGGAAAAAAGGGAACTCGCAGACAGGATTTGCCAACTCCAGAAGAATTCTCAACTTTTATTCCAGCAGACACTTTTTGCACAACTGCAACACTCTGTGATTCACTACAGCTCTGCTTCCAAGCATAGAAAAACACAGTTACTCAATTATGTAAGTAATTTAATGAGTAGTTAGTATTTTATTGTTGCTGTCAACATGTCTTCCCCTGAGTCAGTACAACAGGGGAGGACGAACTGTTCCTTCTTCTGTAAGTTCAAACGAAGAAAGAACGGTGCATATAAATCTTTTGTGGACTTGGCATATGTATAGAAACAATTTATCATAAGCTTTGTGTTGATATAAAGTTTACTGGCACTTTCTCAATAGATTTTCAGTTCGGCCTATCGTAAATAGGTCATTTATTGCATTGATGATTGAGCTGTGGTGCTCCGAGTCAAATGGTGCTTGGAGCTGCCCTTGGGCCTTTGTGGGTGCCCAAAAAACGGAAGAGCTATGGTCTCCGAGTCAAATGGTGCTTGGATGAGCTGTTGGTGCTCTGGGCCTTTGTGGTGCCCAAAATTTGGATACTGATGATAATAATAATGTGCTGCATGGATGATGGGTCGGCTGCCCAGATTTCGGTACCCGACATTTTTTGAATAAAAACCTTCTGGCTGAGGCGTGCACACACACAATTTTCTGTGTTGCTTGTGATTTTTTATTTGTCTGCAATACAAACACAAATTTATCTTAATGTAACAAACAAGTTGTACCGTAATTTTCGGAATATAAGCCGCGGCTTATACGTTGAATTTGCCCATGAAAATGTTTACTGCGGCTTATACACAGGGCGGCTTATACGCCGAGACTTGAAGAATAAAAATGACATGTGTATTTAATGTACTGGTACAAGAAGAGATGTGTTGCTGAAATAATTATCAATTAAGAAAGTCATTAACAAACTGAAAGCACGTCCCACAAAAAGGTACCAAGCGGTAAAAAGTACGGCTAGTGAAAGCTGTCCCTTGGACGGACATCGACAACCGGCCGTACGTGATGCTGCATGCATGCTGTATGCAGGCTGCATGGATTCCCCATGGACCACACCATTTGTGGTAATAAAGGGGTGTACTTTCTTGGGAACAATAATTACCAATATTTCCCCTGTTTAAAAAAAGAAAAAAGACAACTAATACTTTTTATGGAGTTTGAAACATATCTTTATTTGATAATCAGTTGTTCAACGTCACAATATAATTATTTTTCTTGAAATGTATTCAAGAAACGATGTAAAACAGGGGTGAAATCACCCCTTACGAAATTAATGGATTGGTCCATAAAAATCTCAGCATCGTGTTGACTGTTTTCGAAGAAAGTTACAATCCAAACTTGAATTTTGACGTTACTACTCGTTAGTAATCACAACAATTTGATAAGTTTTGCTGTAAAAACAGACTTGTTTATCCTTTAGGACAAAACAACTCAGCGTCTGTTGCCACAAAGCAGGATTTGTAGCGCTCCAGTCAGACAGCACACGGTGGGTTGCATACTCTCTCAAGTGCTGGGGGAAAAATAATGTCATTCGCCGGCACAGGCTCACTGACGAGCCAGCTGGCAGCAATTCCCGTTTTTTATTTCTCATCATCAATTTCCATATTTGTTTGTAAGAGTAATCGACTGTAAATGATTTGACATAACTTTTGTGGCCCTTTTATAGCTTTCGTAGTGTAAATGGAACTGGTTCAGAGCATTTTGACTAGAATTTGGAGGCCTTACAAAATTGAACCGCTGCTGTTGGTGCGGCTTATACGCCGATGCGGCTTATACGCCGACTTCAAATCTTAATTTGCAGATTTTTGCATGCTGCGGCTTATACGCCGCGCGGCTTATATTCCGAAAATTACGGTAATGCCTCCGGCATCTTGCCAAACCTTTCCCGTGTCCAGAACAAAAGAAACCCACTTAAATAAAAGCAGTATATTTATAGACCTATTTCCAGAGTGCGTGCTATTACCCAAAAAAAAAAAATGGGCCAGCGTACCTGCGACCCAATGCCAACAATGCGCCAACGGAGGGCTCCGTTAGCGGCGGCTTTACAGAGAAACAACAAAGGAATGTAAAACTGCCTGTTACAATGCTGACCAAAAGGGTCGAGTTAAAGTTTCCAGAGCGCATGCTGTTACCCAACAAAAGAACTGGGTCAGCGTACCTGCGACCTAATGCCAACAATGCACCGACGGAGGGCTCCACCGGTGGCGGCTTTACAAAGCATCAACAAAGGGATGTAAAATAAGCCCTTTACATTACTGATTAAAAGGGTCGAGTTAAAGTTGCCTTCCCTGTGCGCTTTAACAAATTTGAATTTTGTTTATCATCATTTTTTCCCGTTTTTGGGGGACGTCTGCAACCCTCTGTATAAAAAAGGCTTTTTGTCTTGCGAACAAACAGGTCTGCTGTGCAGGTAGCAGTGTCGAAGTCTTCGTTCTCGTACTCGTACTCGAGTACACGCAAGTACTCGACTATCACTGTATCAGTACTCGAAAATTATTTGGACTCGGCCGGTACTCGATTCTTTTTACTCGAAATTTGGCACAGACTCGTTGGTTTGGACTCGGTACTCAACTCCGGTACTCAGGAGTACAAATTAGAGTACATTTTTAAAAATTACTTCTATAGCTCATCCTGGAACGCAACGCAAGTGCGGCGGCGCGGTTGCAGTCTGTATTACGACCATAGATACAGAATAAAAAGACTAAATTGGCAGCGCGAGCATATGCCCCCATTCACTGTGCGATAAATGTGCGCCATTTTCGTGGTCTCTTGTGGACGCGCAAAAAATTAACATAATCATACAGCTACATGTATCTGTCCTTCAGCACGTGACCTAGCTCAACGTGCCCAAAGCTATGCGCAACGGGTTTGTACGCGCTGCGCACACGTGCCTCTTTCCGATTCAGTTCAATAATTTTATTTTCTGCAAACTTATAAACCTGTAGGCCTAAACCTTTACATTTCGCAGGCATTTACTCAAGAGAAAATGGTTTTCAGTAAAAGCGTTTGCTTAATTTCCATTCATACAGATGCGAGAATATGGTTAAAAATTGGTAGTAAAGGCAAGTGCCATGTTTTATTCATACAAAAATGTGCTTTGTGAACTATTAATATTAATTTTTTGCAATTAACATTAATAAATGCAGTATTTTTCTGCGCAGAATTATTTGCTTTATAATTTCAAGGTTGCCCCAACCCGGCCTGGAAAATGACAAGTACATATTTGAAAAGTGCATATTTGAAATATTCACAAACAATGGACAATGAATAATGGGCTATAACCAACAGAATTTTGTTCATTTTGTATCAACCAACCATATACAAATGTCCTACCATAGAGCAAGGACCCAAGGAGTCAGAACTCTTGGGCGATTTACATTTTGACCATTAACATACATGTACCAATCCCTCGGGAATGTCTATAGCTACAGCACTGTGACCGCAAGCCTCGACCATTCAAAGCGTGAATGCCAGCAGCCTTTGAACACGATGATCGCCGCCGCCTTTTTAGTTGGTAACCAACAACCTCCCTATATGCTGCATAATAAGTCATGTCACGTCGCTGCTCTTTTTTGAAAAATATAATTTACGACAAGATAGGTTTTTACAACTGCGCAGTTGTTAGATGTGAGTTATGAACTCAAGTTAGCAATGTGTAGTTGTTGGTGCTTAAAAGCGTTATCTGTCCCTGTAATTTGGAGATAAATTGGATTTCTTTCAGATAAGTTTTCATGTATTTTCAGACATTTTAATTGGCAATATATCATTGATGAAATGTGTTTTTTTGGAAAATTTCACAAGTTTTTACACTAAAGGTACAGAGCATTTTGTTCTTCATGAAATGATTGTTTCAGTGATGTTGACCACATTGTTAGCCAGTATTAGCCAACTCCGAACAAACACTTCAAAATCATTCATTTTTAGCGATGTATGACAACTGCGCATGCGTATTTACCATGGTACTGTCTACGAAGCCATGCAAACTCCTTTTTCTGGCATTAGTGAGCGCGGATCTCTATTGTGTCGAGATTAGCGTAGTGAGCAACTGAGCAAGCTGGCGCCAGGTGCTTTCTATTGTAGCTTTCGAGCGCGGCGACCATCATTTTACTTTTGAAGTCTTGGAGTACGAACTCCTTGGGTCCTTGCTCTATGGTCCTACATACCTTAATGGCCCGAGTGTCATGGAAGTAGACCATACATCGGTGAAAGAACCAAACGATGCAAACTGGCCCAATCTCATCACTCCTACCATGTACAAAACGTAGAAACAAGTCAGTGTGTATTATAAGCAAACATTAGGCCTATGGGTTGCATTTATCTGCAACATATTACAAGAAGATTTGAACATGATCATGCCATGAATATCCTCTTTAAAAGTAAAACCAAAATTGAGCCATTCAATTCGGGTTTTCTGACCAGGGTTAGTGATCTCTCTTATCTCCAGGGTCTATCTGGATCCTTAAGGCAGTTTTAGCACCAGATGAATGCCTACCACCAGCAGGGACTGATTAGTACCGCTTGACTGTACGGCTTGCCAGCATACCTGAATCGATCCTCAGTGGCCTAAATCCACCTAGATTTTTCACGAATTCAATATCCAACATAATGGTCGTTTTTGTCCAGTACAAATGAAACCATGTCTTCTTTTTTTGATCATTGAATTTGATGCACAAACAACGGAAATCATGAATTTGTCGGACTGTGCCTGTACATGTAACATGTATGGGGTTTCAGAAAGGTTGGATCCAGCAGGAAGTAGACAGTACCATTTGGACTGGCCTCCTGTGGTGCAACTAATTGCCTTAACCCTAACCCACCTCACTCCTCCAAAATCCTCCTGGCGGTTTTGGAGGATTCTAGAGGATTGAGGATGAATGGTGATTGAATCAAATGAGGATTCTGGAGGATTGAGGATGAATGGTGATTGAAGCACATGAGGATTTTGGAGGATTGAGGATGAATGGTGAATGAAGCACAAGAGGATTTTGGAGGATTGAGGATGAATGCATTTTGAGGCAGGACTGTCTGATGATTTTGAAGGATTTGGCGTTGGTTATCCTTCATTTAAACACGAGTGCAAAGTTTTGGGATGAGGAGGATTTTGGAGGATTGAGGATGAATGCATTTTGAGGCAGGACTGTCTGACAATTTTGAAAAATTTAGGCGGAGTTTAAAAATTTTGGAGGATTTTGGATGGTTGTAAGCAACAAGGGCCTAGGGGGTTAGGTTAAAGGGAAGATATAACATTTGCAAACATCAAAAAACAAAATGATCAAATTATCACGTAATACCTTACTGGATTGTTAGGGAATGACAATCTAATGCATCCTGTAACATCAAGGCTCTGGTGTGCTGACATTCTCAAGAAAAATTGTATTTTTCCAATGCTGGTCCTAATTTGTCCTGTTTAGTTATTCCGCATTTTCTTTGCAATTGATTACACACCTGTGAAGGGGTACAAGCCTTCTACACTGATTCTCTGACCTTATAATTCCTTAAAGTCTATCAATTGCTCCGATTGGTTTTCTTGGTTTTTCCAGGATACAAGCCCAAAACTTGAAACAAGTCAGTTTAACAATATTTGCTATAACATGCTAATCCTCCAAATCAATTTATGTCTGAAAATTGCAGCAAATGCAAATGTTGTACGTTCCCTTTAAGGGATTAACCAGAAAATGTTACCACTGGACTCAGTGAAAGATAAACATCAAAAGCCTGGTATGAAAAGGCCCGGGTTTTTAAAAGGGAAAATCACCTCATGTTATTTTTCATGAATCTGGAATACATTTATCACTCAAACAAACACCTGCCTGGTTCATACCAGTACTCAACACAAAAATGAATGTGCAAGGAAATTTGTCAAGTCATGGCGTATTTCACCAAAGCTCTGATATATATTTTGGTGCCAAAGAAACGGGCGGGGACGCTTAACATTTTTTTTTTTTTTTCGCCTAGGGGCTGTTCACAATTATCAACATTTTCACAAGTGTACAAAGAGTACACTTTTTCAAGACCCCCCCCCCCTAAAAGTGTACAAAAAAACTGTTGATTTTTGTTCACTTAAGTCTATATAGACACTTGCATGTGACTTCATTGAACAGCTTTTCGCAGTCTGCATTTCGCCACAATCTCTGGCCCTCACACACAACATCTGCTCGTTTGCATGGATCATTCACAAACACAAAAGCATTTACAAACTCCATTCTTGTGGACAATACATCCTTGTCGAATGAGGAATTTCAACAATTGATCCAAGTCAACAGCGCGGCTACACTATTTATTGTCTGGCCGTTAAAAACATGCAGTGGATATGGACTATACATACATGTACAGGTACAGTACATTTTCATGTACGTGTGTAGGACAATACCGCCCCTGCTGTACACAATATGTTCATGGGATGCAATGCGGGGCCTGGCGCGGGGCGTGACCGGCTCGGCAAGTGCTCGATCGGCATCGGTTGCGGCTGTCCGCTGTGGCGACGGGCGAGAAAAAAAAAAGTTGGGCGGGCATTAACGGGCGAGAAAACATATCGACATTTAAAAAAAAAAAAAAACGTACGGCATCCATTAACCCCCTCCCCCAGCGTACGGTTTGTACGCTCGTGAAAATGTTGATAATTGTGAACGGCCCCTAATTGAATGAAACGTAAAACCTGAAAACTTGTACGGAAGAAACTAATTTAATTTGTTAAAGACCACAAGGCCTAGGAGAGCATTTTAAATTGTAACTCCGGTTTGGGTTTTTTCACAATACTCACCAGTCCTTGACGACATCCTCAAACAGTCCGCCTTCAGCTACACGGTCCTTGAAATCTTGAATATTTCCCAAGAAAAAGCTGTCAAAACAAAAGACATCACAGTGACGGCTAAACTTTGAGGATGCTATCATGTATTATCAGCTCAGTACGGTAGTCTGAAAATTTGGGACTCTAATACTGTGTATGAGAGTCCCAAAACTTAAGATACTAAAAAACATGCCAAAAGACTACCGGGTAGTTAGGCCAAAAAACAAATTGTTCTGCTTACGATAACATGGCATTTGAAAATAGGGTAAGTAGGGAATTTTTTTTTCCCCATTTTTTTTTTGTGTACGATCATATGGAAGCTTCTGCGTGTATTCAAGGGTAAAAAGGTAGACATTGATGGTTTTGGGTGTTATTTTCTCATTTTTCCAATAAAAAAAAATTAGGGTAGGGGCTGTCAGAAAAGGTTAGGTAGGGAAACTGGAAGCAAAACTATTTTTTTTTTGGCCTTAATAAAAAAAAAATGACAAAAATAAAGTTAAAATTTGACAACCTATAAGCCCCCGAGGCCCCCCCCCCCCCCCCCCCCCCCCCCCAACCGTATGCGCTACTTGTATAGTGCAGCCTAAAATATAACATCAGTCTAGCCAATTTTTTTTAATTATGCACAATGGAAGACAAATTCAAGTCATTTATCATGGGTACAAACCTTCTTCTTTTTGGCCCTGGAATATGACGGTACTTGTGATGCTGATAGTGCAGAAACACAACGGCGAGGATAAAGGCTGCCAGACACACGGACAGAATTGATGCGCTGGCTGCCAAAGCAACCACACCAGCAGACACCATCATAAACGATTCCCCTGCAAAATAAATTTACACCAAACTTGACAGTTTCGATATTAGTTGGGTCCATTCAAGTTGGTGAGTGTATGATTTATTTGGCTGCGTATGAGTTGGCACGTATATCCGCTCCGTTCACAAGTACCCCCTCACCAGCAAAGAAAGTACAGTTGGGGGTGACCGACCGACGTCATCTTGTCTGACTGCAATTTTGCCGCGACGTGCAGTCACTGCCGTAACACTGCTTGTACGTGGTACAAATCCCCTGGTGTACGTACGTCACACACAAAGTACAAGGAATGGTGCGCGTCAACCAGCTTATAATGTCCCGCCAATGGGACGTCGTTGCTAGGTAAAAGGGCGCCCTCTTCCGTTGGCGCACAGAGCCCATATAGGCATTGACCAGCTCACAGAAAGCAAAATCTAAAGGGTCCACGACATGAATTTTACTCCAGAACCTATTTTGTACAACTTTCTACTCCTCTTAAAAGTATGAACTATTTTTGACATCCATTTTTTTGGTTAAATGTATTGAAAAGTACACTTCTTTCAAACATTAAAATCTTTCCATGCTTTCCAGACAACTGAGGGTGCTGTTGCTGTGATGTCATTTTAGGAAGACACCGTTTACTAGTTTGAGGTTTTCTATTCAAATTGTGAACCCAAACATTTCCTCATTGAAAACATTTCTTAAGAAAGAGTGCTCATTGGCTTTCTGTCATATACTGACACCTCAAGGAATCGCCAAAGAAAAGAAAATTTACAACAGCAAAATATCCAAACTTCTGGCAACTTTTGATGCTGAACTGAATAGCTGTAACACTGAGGTTTCTGCCTGAAATGACATCACACTTTTGCTCATGAATATCAACGTATGGAAATTTGTATTAACATTAAAACAGAAAAGGCACCAAAGTTACCAATAATGGCACCAATAAAGTTAAATGGAGCACAAAAGTACATTTTTAAAGGATATGGTAATAATATTACCTGAAACTTTCAAGAAATAACGGAGGAATTTGCAGGATTGAGGCTATATGCTATTTTTCCATGAGGCCAATTGGAGGATTGTGCAGGATTGAGGCTACATCCTAGCAAAAAGGCCTAGGGAGTTAGGGTTAATTGTCTTCATATCATCTCAATATTGCAAAATGTTGAAAAGACATGAATCTTGGACTGAGAAACGTTTCCAATTTTGTTAGCAAATACTTGAAAAAGTGACTTGACTCTCCATAGACATGTACACAACCCTTGAAGGTTTTTTTTTAAAACCAATCCTGTCAAAACATGAGCATATATATGCGTGTACACGTAGGTATACTTCTTTCCATAAGACACATGCACGCAAAGAAAAAACAAAGAAAATACAAAATTACACAAATAGACAAGACTTCACATAAATACTTGGAAAGATTCCAGGAGTAATTGCAGAATACCCCGCCACTCGTAATACACCCCTAAAATCTCTGGCTACGCGGTTGGAATCACTGCAAAAGAAACAAGTCAAGTCCATTGCCAGCTACGCGGATACAGAGAGGGGGTCTCCTTGATATTGCTTGAGAACGAATCAACACAAAAGGAATCGGAGTTAAATTGCTGAAAAAATTCTAAGTCCAAACCAACTACCCTGTTGCCGGCTATGCGACTACGAAATGGGAGTCCCCTTGAATATGCTTGAGAACGAAGTAACACAAAAGGAATAGGAGTTAATTGCTGAAAATATTCTAAGTCCAAACCAACTACCCTGTTGCCGGCTACGCGGCTACGGAGTGGGAGTGCAGTGGAGCATGACGTGTACCATGTGTACTGTGTAGGCCTAGCGCTGAGAGGATTATTGAGGACAATCAACCGTGACTCCGTAGCCGGCTAAGAGGTGCATAGATCGAGTACTGTAGCGGGGTGATCTGCAATTGTGCCAGATTCCCATATTGGCCAGATGTCACTTGTCATCCTGTGCACAAACCCTATGGGACTAGTCAGAAAATTTCTAAGTGTTTTCTCAGTATAACTAAAAGTTAAAAATTTGTCCCAGCTAATTTTGATTTTTTTAGGACATATTATCACTTTCTGATGGCCGATAGGTCATTTAAGGGAAAAATTACTGATGATGGTCAGATATGGGAATCTTTCCAAAAACTTAGACAAAAACATACACTTGATACAGTATGAAAATCTAACAGGGGGTTACAGGCGAGTTGAGAGAGCATTAAAAACACTTAATGCACATTCATACAAAAAAATCTGTAAACAAAGTAAAAAAATTGGCGTATTCTTGATGAAAAAAATACAAACAAGTACATGACATTGGCAATTAAGGGAAAAAACCATAGGCCTACTGCGCCAACACTCATATTCATTATGTCCTGAAAAGTACCAAAAATTGTAAATCTGATGAAGAAACACTGTTTTAAGTAGCTTGAGTAACTCCAGCTGATGCTCATATTCATTCACATGTATGTGAATGAATATGAGCATGTCAGCTGTACTCCTAGACTCCACTACGTGGAGCCTCAGTCATAGTTCTAGGACCGGACATGCTAGTAGGAGTATGTCAGCTGGAAAATTCTACCTCCATGGCTGGAGTTACTCAAGCTAGTTTAAAGGTGCACAAATTCTTTGAGTGGTGGCCCAGTATGGAATTTTTTCCCAATGAAGTTCAAGTTGCACTTGCACACTCAAACAGTAAATCTACTTACAAACTTCCAGCTGATATTTCCGCAATTCACAGAAGATTAATTACAGGATTGCGAGCTAACGAAGAGGTGCAGCGCAGGTGACGAGTAGATCATTCAATAAACGGAATGCGAAGATTGTGGATTATGTAAACCCCGGCTTCTAATTCTTTTCACGAATACAATAGAGGGCGCCCTATATATTTGAGGCCATCGTCCGAGAGCGCGACAGGTATGTTTTATTTTACTTTTTGCGTTGCCAAAACCCCTTTATATGGCGATTTTTATCCAGTTCACCAGGCATTAAAGACTTTCTGCTGAGTTGTAGGAAAGATTTCCCTACACGTACGTTACTTTTTTCAATCGCTTTTCAGCGGCGTAGCAAAGTAAGTAGGCTCTAACTGTGTGTGTGTTGGGGGGGGGGGGGGGGGGGGGCGGGGGCCGGGCATGGGGGGGGGGTAGGCCTAAACATGGTAAAAAATTCTTGAGGGGGGCACTTGCACATTTGTGCTCAAATGTGACGCCACATCCGTGTTTGTAACAAAATTGGAAATGTTTTTCAATCCCGCCGCTCTCGGTCCTAGAATTCATGTCTAGTCTTCTCGTCATTTTTGCAATGAATGACCTTCATTGATGGAAAGAGTTGCGTCAGGTTGCAACATTCTTTCCCACATTTTTTCCCCGGGGGGGGGGGGGGGGGGGGGGGGGGGGGGGGGGGGAGAGAGGGGCTGGTACTGTCTGTTGATAGGTGGCGCCGTTCAAAAGCACCATACTCCATAGACTTCAAAAGAGAAAATTATGCACACTAATAAGCTTGGGCACTCTTTACAAATATTTTTTTTTGGGGGGGGGGGTATTAGTGCTAGTGAGAAAAGGACATTTCAATAAAAAAGGGCAGTCTTTACAAAGTATTTGGGGGGGGGGGAATACCCCCCTTATCCCTCCCCCCCCCCCCCCCCCCCCCCCCCCTCTAGGTGCTTGAGTTATGTGCTGAGCTAAACAGATTAGAAGGCGTAACTAACCAAAGAAAGCACATCGTTTTTGTTTGTTGTTCGGTCAATTTAAAAAAAATTGGTGACAAACGTCCGAGCAGGCTGTAGAAGATTTGTACAACAATATCTCACAATCACATGTACAGAGTACGTGATTTCATTGGTTAGTATAATGTTTTTAGCTCACCAGGTAGCTCAGGTTTGCCGAACACGGTGAGATTTTCGCCTCGCGAGGCGAAAGAAATTAAACAGGATGGAAATTGGCCTCACGGCCTCGCGAGGCCGAAAAAATAGCAAAAATTCACCGCACACGGTGAGCTATGTGCTCAGCAAACGGCCTCGACAGACTGTTTGCTTAGCACGTAGGTCTTGTGTGCAGCGTGCTTCATACTTTCGCTGTTTACGAAGTCTATGGAGAGTCATTGGTCAAGTGCATTTTCAAAGTATTTTTTGACAAACTTGGAAATGTTGCTCAGTCCGAGATTCATATCTTTTAAACATTATTGAAATGACTGACCTAAATTGAGATAATATATGATGAAAAAAAGTGGCTTTTTGCTCACCACGTAGCTCTCGTGTGCGGCAGGCTTCATACTTCAGCTATGTACCAAGTCTATGGAGAGTCAAGTGCATTTTCAAAGTATTTCCTAACAAAATTGGAAACATTTCTCAGTCCCAGATTCATGCTTTTTCAACATTTTTGCAATGACTGACCTTCATTGAGATAATATATGATGAAAAAAAAGTGGCTTTTTGCTCAGCACGTAGCTCTCGTGTGCGGCAGGCTTCATACTTCAGCTATTTACGAAGTCTATGGAGAGTCAAGTACATTTAAGTATTTTCTAAATTGGAAACGTTTTGAGTCTCAGATTCATGCTTTTTCAACATTTTTGCAATGACTGACCTTCATTGAGATAATATAAGATGAAAATAAGTGGCATCAGGATGCAACATTCTTTCCCAAAGAAACATTTCCAAGTTTGTTTGAAAATACTTCCAACTCCCACTAACTGCATCAAATTGTCGTCAGGATAACTCTCTTACCATGCTTACTGTGTTCTTATTCCTCCATCATGTCCATGCTCTATCTACAGATCATCATCAGTCATCAGTGGTTTAAAAGCTAGACATCCTTCCACCAATCTGCTCCATGACACCACCCACCATGTTGAAGTTGAGGACGTGCCTAATGGCTTTGAGTGTACGGACTCTGCAGACCACCCAAGCCTCAGTCTGCCCCTGTGCATGTGGCCGTGGGTCTGTCGATGCGTTGCGGAGTCCTGGGTCGATGTTGAGGCCAGCAGCAGGCCAGTTGACATATTCTCAATACCGGCACATGTCTCTGCTGTATTATATGCGTACGATCCCCAAGCGATTTAAGGAGTTCAAGAAGTTCCAGCTGAATATGTAAGTACCTTTGTGCAGATCACATACTCGTTTTGCCATGTTTTTTTTCATACTCCGGATTTATGATAATGTACGGGACAGGTTGACCGTATGAAAATGGCACAAGTCTGCAAGCTGTACTTCAAAAAGCTGCAAGATTTAATAAGAATTTGCTAGATCTCACAGAATTACACGAAACACATTATAAACACTTTAACTCACATGCAGATGTTAATAAAAAGTTATTTAACAAAAGACAATCATAAAATTTCCTCTAAAAAAAATTAGATAATATTTTTCTTTTTTAAAGGGAAAATACAACATTTGCAAACATCAAAAAATAAAACTACCAAATCATTTTGAAATACCTTGCTGTACTGTTAGTGAATGACAGTGTAAAGCATCCTGTAAAATCATGGCACCTGGTATCCTGTCATTTTCAAGAAAAGTGGTATTTTTGTATCAATTTCCAACGCTGGCTGGCTTTTTTTTCAAATACTGGCCCCAATTGACCATCGCACTTGTTTGCAATCGATTACACACCTATGAATGGGTACAAGCCAGCTAGACTGGTTCCCTGACCTTACAATTCCCCAATGTATATAAACTGCCCTGTTTCTTCTTATATGGAGTCAGGGAACCAGACTACAGGAAAATGATTGTTTTTCTTGGTTTTTATAGCATTTTCGAACCCAAAACCTCAAAAAAGTCAGTGTAACTATATTTGCTATATATTTCCAACCCCCCAAATTCCATCCATTTCTGAAAATTACAGCAAAAGCAAATGATGTATATTCCCTTTAAACTTGGCGCGTGTCTAGTCTGACTTCAAATGTCTATAGTACTTTACCGTGTAGTCATACATGTCGGGGAACAACAACGGTTTACTGGCCTGCCTATGCCCCGCTGTTCACGGGTTTGTTTGAAGTGATTAAAGCTTGTTCAAAACAAATCTGGTATATTTTTCTGCTGGGATCACCGATTTTACAGAATTCTGCCAGAAATCTGCTAAAATGTTCATTCCTCTACAGATTTTCTGCTAGATTCGGGGGTTTTTTTGCTCCAAAAAAATCTGTCAGATCTAGCTGAAAATGAGCTAAAACGGTCACCATGATAGAGGGGACAGGAGGCTGGGGTCCATCTGTATGATTTGACAACTTACTAAAGTGATTTTGTATACTTATTTAAAACTTCCACAACTTGCAGTATTCTCAGTAAAGCGTCCATGGGTTGGTCATCAATATGACTTTTCAATTTGCGGCTGTTCTTTGTTCCGTATTACGTCCACAGAGTGGAACGGCCAAACGAAGCCAGCAAATTCCCGCCCGAGATTGCCACCTACTTGTGGCTGATCAGTATGAAGGCCAAGGTGCATTTCACCAACGGCAAGTGGTACACGTCGGAGGTAAGCGGGCTGAGAGAGAAGCGGCCCGTCAGGGAACTCATGAAGTACAACATTGACGCCATCGATGCCAAAGGAACGTTGATAGACTATCACGGCATGGCGCAAATAAGTAAGTGGTGTCTGGGAAGGGGGGTCTCAGTAACAGGGTGTCCCAAAAAAAAATTATCCTTTAATTTCTCAAAACTACTTACCAGAGTATTTCATCTTCATGGAGCATATTAATTACTAGCTGCATGTTATACAAATATTGAGTGGCTCAGGGTGAAATGGGAGGAATATTATCGCAAGGTAAAATCTGGACTTTTCCATTTCATGAGGCAAAGCTGAGTGAACTGGAAAAGTCCGGATTTTACCAAGCGATAATATTCCTCCCATTTCACAATTTAAAGCCACTCAATATTTGTTTTATATAACCGACATATAGATCCTTGTCATTTGATATATTTGAATTTTTATTTCAATACAAAACTGGAGGAAAATGTATTTCTCTCTTCCAAACCACCCCTTCACGAAAATGTTTGAACCCAACGCTGTAGCGCTGGCTCTTTGGAACAATACGCGCTACGCGCAACGCTGAACGCGCACACCAGCATGCATTTGCACATAAATACTGCGTCATGGAACAAGAATGATCTGAACTGTTCAATAGTATTTCCCATTCCCCATGGGCGGATAGTACTTTTTGAACCGCGGCGTGAATGGGGGCAATAACGAATGTCACGCGATGTGAGTTCCACCAATCAAATGACAAGGATATGTATGCCGGTTATATAAACCCATTCTTTATTGGCTAGGGTGTATGTGTGTTGGGGCTCGAAATGTGGGGAGGAGTAATGTTTAAATGGTTGCAAATACAGTAACCGCTTAAGAAATGCAAGTGCAAGGGACACGAAATAAGGAACTATAAGCCCCAACAGGCTAACAGAAACTGGCAGAAGTGTCATCTCCCCGGGAAATTGGTTTTGGGAGAGTAACTGCAAAGTCCCCAAAATGAGAAGTCCCTTCAGAGGTTTTTGTGGCCCCCCCCCCCCCCCCCAACTTAAAAAAAATTCTTGCTACGCCACTGTGTAGCCCACATTATCAGTAAACTGTGCGCTCAATGTCAGGACACCACCTCCTGTTACCCACAAAATTTCAAAGTCTTTTTTTGTAAAGTTAAAATTACTGGAGTCTTCAACGAACTCAAAAGAAACGCCCGTTCTGGACAAACTGTCAGTGCTGAGATTTGTTATAAAACGTTTGAGCAATATGCTCAAGAGAAAGCCGTGGAAAATTGGGACATTAAGACTGTTTCTTTTTTTTTAAATCAAAGTGTCATCTTTTTGGTCTTTTACATAAGATAATCGGTATATTGAATATTTTCGCTATTGGATTTCCGATATATCGAGTATTGAAAATTCAGTGTCCCTGAAACAACCTCAGAAATGCTATTAAAACACCCTCAAAAATGCTTTTAACGATACTGACAACGAGAGCCCAAAAAAATCATTTATTTTACGTTGTTGTATGCTCGCCCTTACAGTAAAACTAAAGAAGCTGAAGTTCCTGAGTTTTGAGGGGTGTCCCTACATTGACGATAGCTGCCTGGGGCGCTTGGTGCACCTGCAGGATTCACTCACACATCTCAACATCAACAAGTGTCCACAGGTTACAGAATGTGGACTAGTCAGCCTGCATCACCTCAGGTAGTCAACAAGTCCACTTACGTTGTGGACATGTTTAACCCTAAAAGGCCTGGGGGGTGGTTAAGGCCACCCCCCCCCCTCTCCCCTGCACTTTTCTAGCAATATTTTTGCCAAATGTTTGTTTCTTGCCCGTGAGCTTATATAACATTCTAGCTTCAAGTCTGGCACATGTTTTGATACCAAATGTATGAAATTTGACTTCAGGGTCGTCGCGCTGCGCGACAATATTTAAGGCTGCGCGACAATATTTAAGGCTGCGCAACATTATTTAAGGCTGCGCACCACGGAAATCACATTTCCCCATATATAATACACAGATAGCACAGCTTGCTGTGGTAACAGTGTGCTATCTTGCAAAATTAAATAATTAAAAAACACTTTGTCTTGTGAAAATCTAATTCTGTGAATAATTATGTTCAGATTAAATTGCTCTACATGTGTGCCAAGTCTCATTCCATTTCGTCATTTCACGTCCGAGTTCTGGGGGGTCGGGGCGGAATCCATTAACACTGACATAGCTTGTGCATGGAACACGAATGTAATGGCAGCCACTAAGAAACCACACCCACTACCCCCCCCCCCCCCCAAAAAAAAATTATCAAAAAAACAAAAATTACCTTACTTCTAAAGTGATCTTACATAAGCCTCTCTCAAATAACGTCTGGGATTTTAGTATTTTGTGTCCAACCACCCTGTATGTAAAGTTTTTCAGAATGTCCGTTTATTTTTTAACTACCCCTTCCAGTCTGTGGGATGGACTCTAAGGACTCTCTAAGGGACCATCTCAATTCATATCCAGGACGAGTTCCGGACAAGTTGTGGGTAGAATCATTCACTTTGTCCAGAAGATGCTCTGCATTTGTCCCGGACATGTTCTGGGGAAACTTTCATCAGCAACTGCTTGACTCACCAATACTGATAAGTTCATCGCGGGAAGATTGCGAGGAAGTTGTTCAGAATCCTGCAACTTATACCCGATACAATGTCTGCAACTTGTCCGGAACTCGTCCCACATATGAATTGAGACGAGCCCTAAGTAACCTTTAGTTTTGTTTTTTTTTATTCCATGTTGACTTCGCAGTAATTTGGAGAGAATGAACATGAGCGATCTCCCGGGAGTTCCCCACGCCAGAGTAATGGCCTGCATGCTGGAGGACGTATTGCCCAATCTCAGGATTGGTCTGGTTACCGAAGAATTAGAGAGATATGCGAGTCGGAGAGACAAATGGAGGTCCACACCAAGCCCGGACAGTTGTGAGAATGAAACAAAGGAACAAGTGGAGAAGACAAGTTGACACTTAAACAGGAGAATGATTTCATATTGCGTAACTTTGCTGGATTACAGCCATATGCATTATCAGCAAGACGGACAATCCCAGATGTCCTCAGCAAAGGCCTTCATAAAGCCACCCTCGGGTTGACTTTGCAATGACACACATCAGTTTGGAACTACAGCCTGTCTCAAAAAAATGGTACAATCAGAAAAAAAATTGGTTAAATATGAAATTTCAAAATAAGTCATTCTTACTTGGCATTATATTAAAGAACAAAGACTGGGTTTTCCAATAGTGTTTGTTTGATCTTATTTGCTTTTGTCAATTCAGAGATATAATCAATTTAGTGCGATACACCAAAATCGATTTTGTGCCACTTTTATGCATGGGCAGAGTTGCTTCGAGTACTGTGCCATGCTGTCTTGAAGCTCACAAAAGATTGCAACTTGGCAAAAGAAACAAACTCGATTTTTGTGTTCCGCAGAAAACTGGAGTTATCTCTGGATCGACAAAAGCAAGTGAGATGAAACAAAAAGTATTGGAAAGCCTGGTCTTTTTTCTTTAATGTGATGCTCAAAACGACTTACTTATGTTGAGATTTAATATTGAAAATTTTTTTTCGATTGTACCATTTTTTTTTAGACAGGCTGTAGCTATTCAAGATCAAGCTGTGCCTAAGCTCTGACTGTCAGGAACATTTCAGTTGTCAATTTTTATTTGCAACCCGAGTGTAACTACGACCACATTTTAACAACTGGCATCAGTCAGCACTAAAAAAATCAAATCGCAACTTCTGCACGACTGAACATGTTCTCAACTGGCGGGAATCAATTGCAGTCGACCAATTGAAGTTGTGCCTACATCCGGATCGTCTATTTTATTGTAATTCGTCGTAGCATGGTTCCTGATTATTCTGTGTCGGGATGCCACTTGTTCAACGATAATCACACGACTTCTCGGTCTTGTGACCTGAGCATGACTTTTGTGCTCGATGCCAGTGCAAGCAAATCGAGGGTCGAGCTGAGGCCGGCTTAAAATTCAACATCATAGAGGTCTAGAGGTGCCATTTTCAGCAAATGGAATGCAAATCTCTTTGTGGTGTGTTCTCAACACCCTGTTTGACTAAACAGTGTCATATTCTGGAGGGGGAGGGGTAAACTTGTGAAGCGCTTCCGAGACATTTGGTATAAACCGCTATACATATATGTATAAGCACCACATTATTTTCATTATTGACTCCGGTGCATTCTTCTTTTAAGATGTTACGAGTCCTTTGCATTTCAGATGAAAATCCTCGTAGGACGAATGTGCCGAAGAAATTGAACACATCAAATAAAAAAGTACATGTACAGTAACACACACCACTGTCGTTTCCTGTTTGTTTCTTTTCCTCACGTTTGTCAAATTTTTTATTTCCAAAAAAATATTGAACAGTTAAAAAAAATCCCATAAAACTAGAAACTGACACAGATTCCATTCTCGGTATACAGTATATATGAGCCTCTGTTCGTGAATCGCTGATTTTCCAGGAATTAATGCGTTATATTAAAAATTAAAGTAAAAAGAATCTGCAACTGAAAAAAAATGCACTCAATTTTATTTAATTATAAACACTGCAGACATCAAGTGTGTGTATTGAGCAACATATCCCGCTAGTATCTTTTACATTTTTTTTCTCATAAAGATCATTCTTGCATAAGGTGGCATGATTAACAGAGCCTTTAACATGTTCACGATGTTTAATCAGTTTTACTCCTATTCAAATTGCTCTATAACGGTGCTCGACCAGCTTCGCCTGACTTTTACTGTACAATTTAAGAAATATAATAATCCGCAAAATGTGCAATGTAGTATTGACACAGTGTTATCTATAAATCTTAATACTTTTGCCTTTGTTTAATTTTTAAAAATCTAAAAAAAATCTTCCTGTAATCGCTATAAATCCCTCGTAGATATGGGGAAACCCCCAATTCTTCTGTGACCACGCGATGGGTTGAGGAACATCACAGGATAAGGATAGTGTTACAGTAACTGATAAAAAGTTCACCGATGTAAAAAATGATATATGGTCAGGAGATACAAGTGTAAGGATGGTCAATATAACGTGCAAGTCTCGCTGGTCCACGTTCACTTATTCTGTGAACGTCTTGGTACCAAACACTGACGAGTGTAGTCACAGACTCCCGCGTTTGAATTTACCCAATTCGGGCGATTCACAATGCAGTGCGTCACCAAGAGTTTGCCTTGAAGAGTCCATTTTTCAAGTTCACAGTCGACAAAACATGGCCCATTTGAACGAGTGTCAGTAGACAATTTGAGCTAATTTGTTATAGATTGGGGCATAGCATTCTGCTGCCTTAATACACAAAACACCATATTGATAAAAAGAAAAGGGCACACAGATACTCGAATCATACGCTTACGAAACTACTGACCGGAAAAACTAACAATTTCAAATGTCCTGCGCTGCGAATTTGTCGACTATCTCTCAGAATGCACTAGGAAAAATGAACTCTCTGTGGCAAACTCTTGGTGGCGCACTGCATTGTGAATCGCCCGAATTGTCATTTGCGTGATCGATGGAACGGAAGTTGAGGTCAACAATTTTGATTTTACAATAGGCATCAATTCACAATATTTTCAATATGTTGAAAATAAGATTGGAAACTTTTCATGGCGGTAGTGTAAACGAGTGAGGCTTTGCGATAACACCATGTGGAAGAATCTCCTTTGAGGTGTGTAGTTCTGAAAAAGAAAAGAACCGGTTGATTGTGAACTCAACGTTTCGATCAGTATGCTCTGATCATCTTCGTAGCCCTCCTGAAGACGATCAGAGCATACTGATCCGAACGTTGACTTCACAACCAACCGGTTCTTTTCAGAACCACACACCTCAAACAAGATTTGTCCACATGGTGTTACCACAAACCCTCACTCGTTTAAATGTTGTAAATTGTAATGCTTTCTTTTCGTTGTGTCCACATTTTTTTTCCAGCTGTAAACGGTTTCTCTCTAAGTTCAAACAATACCTGAGAACTAGCAAACATTCACAGCAATATGTCGACAGTGAGGACATATTTTGTACAAATAAATATTCATGATTTTGACATGATCGTCTGCCACAATCACGAGCCAATTTCACGGCGCCGCTAAGCACAAAAATTGCTCAGCACTAAAAAAGTCTGGCTTAAAGAGGTTGTGGAATGCTCGAAGACATTTCCGTCATTTTTGGGGTATATGTAGCCTAAGGTGTGATAAAATAGAAACGACTATTGTTTCTGTCATGAAATGAGTACAAAGGGTACTTTTGAGAGCTATTTTTCAGGTCCTGTTTCGACCCGAACGTGCAATTTGTGTAAAAGTCGTCGTTGGGGGCAGCAAACAAAACACAGTAAATCGTGACGTAATAAACAGCACTCGTTTATGCTACTCTGCATCGGGAGTCCTGTTTATTACGTCACGATTTACCGTGTTTTGTTTGCTGCCCGCAACGACGACTTTTACACAAATTGCACGTTCGGGTCGAAACAGGCATGACAAGACTGGAAAAACAGCTCTCAAAAGTACCTTTTGTGACAGAAACAATAGTCGTTTTTATTTCATCACACCTTAGGCTACATATACCCGAAAAATGACAGAAATGTCTTCGAGCATTCCACAACCTCTTTAATATAAAAGCAGTGTACCAGCCAAAACTCCATGTGAAGTATATTGCTCTTGATTAGTATTCAGCTGTTGTTTGCTTAGCATGATAATCACATGAGTTTTGGCTGGTAACCTGCTTTTATAAGCCAGACTTTTTTTTTTGTGCAAAGCACATTTTTGTGCTTAGCAGCGCCGCGAAATTGGGCCCAGATCCCGGTTGTAACGAACATCAAAAGAGATGAGCCCAATAGCCAAACGTGGCCATGATGGCCTGCCAGTAGTAGTTTTTCCAGCCGGCTTTCGTCCTGTCATAGTCAGCTACGGGGATGCCCGTCTGGTTCAGGGTCAGTTTGGTGCAATCGCTCTTCTGGGTCAACTTGATGGTGACCGTTGAGAAGTGGGCTGTGACCAAGAACAAAAGACACTCGTTACTTTTCCTAAAATACAGTGCGAGTCAGAATGATCTGGTACCAAATTTAAGAAAATATTTAAAATATGTAGCAATTATCAAAACAAGTGCAAATGAGATATGTTATAGGCTGGTATTTTGGACATATTTGGTGAAAGTTTCCTGTATACCCATGGTCCCATTTTGAAGAAAAGCGCTAGCGAGGAACACACGCTAAAAAACACACTGACCACGGTTCAACAAATTTCTTGAAATCGCGTACTGATGTGAAGCAGTGTAATACGCAAAAAAACCTAGTCATGGTGACTGACTCACTTGAAGTTATTGACACATTTAAAAAAGGCAAAACCAATTTCAAATGCAGACTGGAAAATGAGCCACTTCAATGAAAATGGCATAACCCCTCACCACAGCCACTAATTTGAAAAATTCAAAATTCCTGTGGAAGACAAGGTAATAACCATTCATATGAAACTCTCAGTTTTTTCCTCAATATTCTCTTATTTGCTACCAAAAATTGGTGAACTTTGGTCAAGATCATTCTGACTCATCCTGTTTACTGTGAAAGTTTTAGACCGTAATTATTTTCCAGTAAAGGCGACACTTTCTGCATGATTTATAGAGGTATACCTATCAGTGTTCAAATATTACACGGTTTGAGGGTGGATAGTCGATATTAGTGCCCTGAGGGGTTGAAAGTTGACAAACTAGTTTTTAAGGCGAAGATGTAGACTGGGTGGTGAGAGAGCCCTATTTACCTCTATTTCTCAGTTAATCTTAGAATTTATTTCTAAATTTCAATACGTACCTTCTGGCCAGGTTTTGAATCTCCAACGCTGTACAATTTTATGAGAAGCACGATCCTGGTGGTAAATTATAATAAAATTAAAAAAATAAAACAAGTGGTCTGCAGACCGCACGTGTCGCCTTTTTGTGTGGTTGATCCCTATATGTTTTGTGTTCTTAAAAAAAGTGAAATTTTGTGCATTTTTAAACAACCTCAAATGACCCCTAGGTGACCTTTGACCTCTGATTTTGGAAGACTTGTGATGAACTCCCACCCAAGGATCACTCCATCCAAGTTGAAATCCATCAAATTCTGACGCAAATTACAACAATGACCTCTAATGACCCCTACATGACCTTAGACCTCAGTAATCCGATGAAGATTTGTGTCTTCCCACCCAAGAGTCACTGCATCCAAGTTTCATCAAAATCCATGAAGGCATGTAGAAGTTATACATTATTTGCAAAACGTAACCTACAGGTCTACGAGTCTACAGTCATACAGAATTTAGGAAAGGTTAGTGTCTCCCAAAACTTTGTTTAGGCGACACAAAAACTGAAGTGCAATGTGTACCTGAACATTTCTCGGCTAATTAATAAAAAAAAGTTGCCTATGGATCTGTATGCATGAATGTGAGATACGACCTAATTAAACAAGAAAACAAATAAATAGCAATTAATTGAAAATATTTGTAAGCCAACAAAATGGGTTGACTCACCAATGATATAAACTCTCCAGTCACGTTGCCACCAAACAGGCTGAACTTGCCGCCGTTTTCCACTTCCATAACTGCTTGGGATTGGGTGAATGCCGAAACTCTCTGCAGACATAAAACACAATAAATACAATAACAAGATCACACTGGGGCAATGAAATTCCATGCACCAATATTCTCCCGCCCCCCCAACAGTACAAAAGTGACAGCGAAGATGGACACGTCCACATGTATCCTGAACTGCATGTTAGTGCTGTGTGAAATTTAATGAATTTGACTTCTGACTTTCTTTTTTAAAATTTGGTCTAGGAGTATCCTGCGGTTTTAGACAACTCGGCTCCCCGCATTGTATTTGATATAGCACCGTGCTACAGCTGCCCCTAAAAGTACAGAAGTGGCATGGCAACTTTCTAAATGCTGAATATGAAACAAATATTGAGTGGCTCAGAGTGGAATATAATCGCAAGGTTAAATCTGGACTTTTCCATTTCACGAGGTGAAGCTGAGTGAAATGGAAAAAGTCCAGATTTTACCGAGAAAGATTTTTTCGGTGTTGTAAAGCTAATGAACTATACTTGTCAAATATGTATCATATTTGCAATGTATTTTTTTTAAAGCTGTGAAAAAGAGGACGCTGGGAGGGGTTTTCTTTTTTTGGGGGGGGGGGGACATCCTATATTTAGAAGGGATTCTTTGCTTATGATAAGCAGAGCCAAGCAAACGGGCCCTGATCTTCCATCCACGCTAGGCATCCTTCTCTCACCTGGGGGTCTGTGAGTGCCAGATACAACTCCTCAGCCGCGCACTTGAATTCCTCGGTTGCCGTCAGATTCTGCGTGTCTATCTTGTCTCCAATCTGCGTGTTCTTCATGTTTTCTTGGTTGACCTGGTGTTGTTGCTGGATGGTAGACGGGGAAGCCTAAAAGAGACGATTAAAAACGCATGTATCACCGAATCAAAACAGTTTCAGCGAGATGCAAATCTCGTTATGAAGCATCGTTTTATTTTTCTCCTGTCCAACCATGTCTCTGTGGATATTTATAAATGGTAGCGGTAGGTAGGAAGCACAGCAAACAGCCCGTCAACTTGGCAGACTTTGCTTAACCCCTTAAGGACGGGGTGTAATGGGGACATTCCTCCACACATAGAGCAAGTGGCCCGCATGACTGCACAGCCTTTGTGTGGTAGCGGGACTGCACAAAAGCAGCAGCTGTGGAACTACCCACTAGCCTTGTGCCATGGCATACCACAGCTGGCAACTGCATTCCAATGAGGATTAGCGGCCGCGGCCATGACCGCTTCCCGTACGCATGGGGTTAAAACAGTGACGGATCGATAGCAATCTCCACCCACACACAGAATTCAGGGTAGCACAACGTCTCTGCAAACCTCGATCATGAGTTTAATTGTTTGAACTATATTGTTCTACTTTTTAACCCTAGCCTTCCCAAATCCTCCAGAATCCTCTTTGTATGAGTGGAGAATTTCGAAGGATTGTGGCAAATATGTGTCAGTCGATTTTAGAGCATGCACTGTGTCGAGGTCTTGTGTGAAGGCTGTACCATGCATTGTTTATGCTTAGCCGTGCATACATTTAGGATTATAACACCTCACCCACAGAATCTGTGTCTTGATTGGCCAAGGGCGAGTCACATGGTACTTTCTATTTTTGCTATCTTTCAGTGCACGGCCAAAAGTACTATACCCATAGCAAACAAAGTACTATACGCACTGTGTGCAAATTGCATAGGGGTGTGCGCGTTGCGCGTATTGTTTCCAAGCGCGAGCGCTACAGAGCTGGGTTCAAACATTTTGTGAAGGGGTAGTTAGAAAAAGTGCAAGTTAATTTTCAACTAATTTGGTATTTAAATAGAAGTCAGTTGTTATTGTATTTAGATTAAATTAATCAGTTATCACGTAAAATCAAGCAGAATCTATGGGAGAGGTGTTATAAAACAAATATTCACTGCTTGATCTCGTGGTGTAGTAAAACTATCCTCCCTCGGTGATCCATGGAGCACTCTATTTTCCCGAGACGAATGCTTCATGGATCACCTCAGGAGTCTAGTTTTACTACACCACACGAAGCAGTCAATATTTGTATACTAGTTGATACTTGAAATCATCCACACTGCTTCTGTATATCATCGGCACTGCCTCAACGTATTAACAGTGATTGTTGAAGGGTTTTGAAAGATTATGGCAGTTGTTGACCCTTCAATGAATCAATTCAATAATGGATGACTTTGGAGGACAAAGGCTGTATGCAATTGTTACATGGAGGTAGTTGGAGGATTTTGCAGGATTGAGGCTGTGTGCTATTTTTCCATGAGGCCAATTGGAGGATTTTGCAGGACTGAGGTTGCATCCTAGCAAAATGCCTAGGGGGTTACGGTTAATGATCTTTCCAACTACTATCATATGGTGGGGCACACTTTTCAGGATCCAAAAGAGAGGAGTCCTCATATGAAAGGGATTCTTTAACTCTCCCTCTCTGGCTGGCAATTTCAACAAGGCCAGCCCAGCAGTCAAACTAAATCAAGTGACTGTTTTTAACAGTCGAGTGCTCCCTGCCTTCATAAAGCAGGATTGACTGGCTGTGATTGTTATGAAACCTGATATAGCCATGCTTTGACTGCAGGAGATTGATTAGCCAGCTGTTCCTACCAGTCACCTGCTAAATTGTCTGTTGATGGAATTTGACTGTCACAGTGCCTACAAGAAATTATGATCTGACTGTTGTAAAAGGCATGGCAGGGAACAGGATTGAATTTTTGACTGTCTGTGACTGATCAAACAAAAGGAGGATTAATGTAAAAAATACCTTTGGAGGTGTTGGCTTAGACACGGCCGGTTGTGGTTCTTTCTGTGTGTCTACTGACGGCAGTATCATTCCTTTACTCATATCTTTGAAAGAGAAAACAAAAACAAAAAAAAACACCAGACTAATTTAATTAAATTGATTGTTATAAGAAGAATTTGATCTCTGAAAAGAATATTCTTGTTCCAAGTGCTTAAAGGGAGTGTACATCATTGGCTTTTGCTGTAATTTTCAGAAATGAACTATATTTGAGGGGTTAGTATAATAGATCAAATATTGTTACACCGATATTTGATGTTTTGGGTTCGAAAATGCCGGAAAAACCAAGAAAAACAAAAATGTTCAAGTAGTCTGGTTCCCTGACCCCACTAAAGATGAAATTGATCTTGTTATAAATGCCGGAAAATTGTAAGGTAAGGGAACCAGTCTAGCTGGCCTGCACCCGTTCATGAACATGTAACCAATAGCAAAAAAAATGGACTGAAAAAAAAAATTGGTTAATTTGGAGCAGTAGATGAAAAATAGTTAGGCTTTTCCAACTGTCATTTACCAACATCCTAGTAAGGTATTTCATAAACATTTGGTAGTTTTGTTCTTCGATGTTTGCCAATGTTGTATATTCCCTTAAACAAGGTTGACCAACTTTTGTAATTGCATGATAAATGACTGAAATTCATCTCGGACGAATTTGAATATTAGAATTGGTGAATTGGAGTGAAAAACGTTGTTTTAAAATAGCTGGGAAAGCATATAATAAATTGCTCTCCACCAATTCTCTGTAAACCTTACCCTCTTTGAGAAAGGTGATATATTTGCCGAGCTGTTCTCGGATGACGGTGGTGCCTTTGCTGCGCATTATTTCCTTCAATATTCTGGACTCCTCTGTATTTTTCTTGGTCGTAATGGTAATCTGTTTACAAACAACATGAATATAATTGATTGAAAGATATACAAATATTCATCATACAGAAATTTAGTTTCAGTGTAACTGGGAACAGCTCGTTTGGAGAATCGAGAACGTGTTGAAAAAAATGTCCCCTAGTGAGTGCTCAGGATACAATGACATGTTGGGACGTATTTCCAATGACATGTCCACCTGAGATTACCATGTGACAACAAAGATGGCGGTGTCTGTGGAACGGTGCACGACAAAGGGATGCCGTTGTCAAAAGTTCATTTTGATTAGCTTGTCACTAGACTTGTGAATGACATGTGATCAACATGTGATCCACATGTGATCAACATGTGATCGACATGTGAATGACTTATTCATAAGATGGAAGTTTGCGTCGGGGTGATGTAAAGCAAAATAGGTTTAGCCGTTCACCGACACATAAACACTGTACACTCAGTGTGTTACCTCCCAAGTGAAAGTTGGAAAAAAATCACTCGGGTGGGACTCGAAACCACAACCTCCTGCTTTCTAGTGCAGACGTCTTACCACTCGACCACCGAGCTAACGAATCAGTTGGCTGGTTCGAATCTGATGTACATAGCAGTGGGTACCCCATTTAATTATTCGTAATATGGAATTTTGCGTCGGGGTGATGTTAATCAAATTAGGTGTTTCCCTTCAGCGACGTATAAACACTGTATTCTCAGTGTGTTACCTCCCGAGTGAAAGTTAGAAAAAAAATGTGAATGACTTGTAAATGACTTGTGAATGACTTGTGAATGACTTGTGAATGACTTGTAAAAGACTTGTGATTGACATGTGATCGACATGTGATCGTCATGTGATCGGCCTGTGATTGACTTGTGATTAGTGCCCTCATCACATCCCTGTAAGTGACACACTGAACTTAGAACTGGAAAGAGTAATCCTAGAATTAAGAGGGGGAAATGTTGAACTTACGTCTATTTGATCCAAATCATTCTCGTCGCTGAGGTTGGGGATTTCTACATGTCCCTTTAGTTTGGTACTGCAGTCTTTGAGGTTACCTTAACAGATGACCCAAAAAACATGAATTAGAGACAACTATTCAATTTTATTGTCACTTTCATTTTCCATTTCCATACACCATGCACACTGTACTAAACTCTGTTGTACTTAAGAAGCAAAGCCTCATTAATGAGAATTAATTTCATTGACGTTCTTTGTGCTTCAAGCTGAATTCCATGTGCTCTTTTAACAAATTTGATTTTGTTCTTTAAAAAAAACATTCAACTTCAACAACTTGTATGTTTTATTTAAACAAAAACCCTCCTTTTTCCTTTTTAGGACGTCTGCAGTCCTCTGAAAAAAGGGTTTTTGTTTTGGGCACAAACAGATCCGCTTTGCAAGCAGACTGGGTCTCGGTCCGTACATTATCGGCACTGATTGCGTGGCGGGAACCAGCCTACCCCGCAAGAACGAACTTATTGTCCGACGGTCAATAATCCAAAATTGTTAAGTAACAATTCAATAACTGAACACTGGCCTTTTTTTCCGATCGATGCCTTATTCAAGAGTGACTAACTTTTGTATTGCTAGAAAAGTAGCAATTTAAATCAATCTATTTGTTTGGGATGAATCTCAAAAATAGCATAAGGAATACAACTTTAAACTGTTAACCAGTTTAGGCCGGGTTTATTTTGACAGTGACCTGACCCAGGCGCGTGAATATTTTTCAAGAGATCGTTGCCAGACGGGTTCAGGCCAAAATCTGCGGGTAGCACACCCTGATGTTTCCGGCCTCGCTCGCTGCGAGCGGGTCGCAGACAGATATTTCTGGGCTCGCTCGATGCGTGTTTATCCATCATCCGTTCCAAATACTGCAAAACCTTTGCGTGTATACACATCATCCGACGCGAACTGATTAAAGGAATCGAGCTGGCCCACTCTAACATCGTGCATGTAGTAACAAAACTCTTTGAAATCTTCTGGTCAAGTTTAAAAGGTTGTGGGAGGGTAAGGATTAGTGTCACATCGACAAACCTTGCCATTCTAGTTTGATGTTCCATTCATAGAAGAAGATGAGTTTGGCTTTCCTGTTGCTGGCTGATGCTTCACCCTCAATACTTGTCATCTCAATAACCTCGCATTCACCTGAGAACAGACACGAACAATAATGAGCCACTGACACATTTTCCTGAATTTCTTTTCAATGTATAAGGTAAAGTGTAATAGAGAGATAACAAATTCCTCTTTCTTTCTTGTTTCACCCTCCTACTGTTTGATCAGTCACAGACAGTCAAACGGTTCTCCCACTTCCCCCGCCATGTATTTGTATGCAGGCTAGTAAAAAACCAGAGTGCTGAAAAATATGCAAAACCAAATCACTCTTAAGCCAACTCACTCTTCAGCCAACAAAATTCTCCAAAAGTTTAATTGGGCAAAGAAAAGGTCCTTATTTCACCAACCAAGTTTGAAGACTCAATTCAATTTCTAAAGGAGACTTTTCTTCACTATTTGACACATTGCAGGGAAGTCAAGTGATATCAAACTGAGACTAAAGACTAGACTGGTACATGTCCAACCATGGTCCAACTGTTTGAAAAGACTGACCTCTTCATATATTGTCATTAGTCTGGTGACTGACTATGGAGAAATGTGTAGAAATAGAGACTAGTACCACACATGCCAGATGCTTCTTTTGGCACAGTTCAATGATGCAGTACTGAAGGGATGTTGGACTGGTTGTTTCAGGTGCCAGTCTATTTCTTGTATTGCACGTTTTCAATACCTTAAGTTTTGGAACTCTCATATCATACACAGTATTGAGAGTCCCAAATTTTCAGACTAGTAAAAAACAGTCAGATCACGTTTGTGTAAACACTGTCACTAGTCAAATTTTATCAACAGACAAAAGAGACAATTTGTAGGTACAGCTGGCATATCAATCAACTCAAGTCAAAGCATGGACACGTATCAGATTTACAAGGGAATTCTTTACAGCTAAAAACAGTCGCCTGATTGATTTTGACTGCTGTGATGGCGTAGCTGAATTTGTCAGCAGAGAGAAAGAATAATTTATTTTCTCTGAATACCATCTCTTCATATTATGACAATGTTGAAATATGATTATTTAATGAAACAATGAACCAACCTTTATCGTCTTGGATTTTCAGACCAACCAATAATTCTTTCAGGTGCTCTTTCGATGAACAGGATGCATCTCGCTCCGTCCTGAAGAGAAACACCATGCAGAGAATGAATTAGAAGTAGTGTATGTATTAAGTTTACAACCTCCAATTGTCAATTGCAGTATAGTGTTACACTTGTTAATCTGCACTAGCAGTTAGGCCAAACAAAAAAATAGTTCTGCTTCCGGTTCCCCACCTACCCTATTTTGACAGCCCCTACCCTAATATTTTTATGGGAAAAATGATAAAAAATTGCGCAAGGCACGGAGACACTTTCGGAATGAAAGCCGCACTGATTTGGTCAAGAGAATTAAAGCGCCCTCAGTTGACGGCAAACGGTGAGAGACGGCCGAGTGCGAGACTCCAATGATCCTGGTGAACGAAATTCTGAAATTTCACCTTTTTGTTTGTCATTTGAGGGATTTCAACCCACCCTGGAGGTGCAAATCCACATCAAGATAAAACTTGCGAAATATTGAGGCCGAACATTTCGCGACAGGAGAGTTTGGAGGTCGGGAAAAATTGAGAATTTTCGGCAAAAGCAACTTCAGTTGGTCTTTCTGTAAGGTTGGTAAAAAAACCTTACAATTCTGTACATCCTGAACACACATGAAAGCAAATATAGATTTCTAGGTAAGTACCCAACCTGCATGCGAAATTATGAACGGCGGATCGATTTCGCTAGGTTCAAAATGATACAAGCATGACATGAATCAATATATATTGAATCGGGATCGATTCAACCCTTACTTGTAATGTTAGCGATATGAACGTGAGTATGTCAAGAAGTATTGGGCATAGGTCTTGGGGTACAAGAGTATGAGTATGTTTTGACATACCTAATTTATTTTGAAGAATCCTTTTTATATTTTTGCATTGTACCATGAGGTGGAATAAAGTAAAGTAAAGAATAAAGTAAAGTAAAGAATAAAGTAAAGAATAAAGTAAAGAATATACTGCGGTCGCTCCAAAACTCATAGGCCAACATGCTGGCAGGTTTATTGAATAATATTTGTGGAGTATACATTATGTTCGCGTTGATACTTTGAAACTGATCAAACGGTATCAGGTCAACTCGGACCCAAACAAAGTCGGACCCATGCCAAGTCGGACCCATGCCAACTCGGACCCACGCCAACTCGGACCCACTTCCAACTCGGACCCACCACCAACTCGGACCCACGACCAACTCGGACCTACTACCAACTCGGACCCAAGCACGACCAACTCGGACCCAACAATGACTCAATCATTTTAGTTTCAGAGATTATAGTTATAGGTGATCTTAATGTTAGTGCTTATAAAGTGAAGATATTCTGTAATTACATTGGGCAGAATGGGGCTTCTAGTTTTGTTGTTTTCTTGTATTGCCGCTGTGTGGAGCGCTATTTTATGATGCGTACAGTAAATACTGTTGCTAAACGCTTATCGTTCTGAACGCCATGAAACTAAACGTGCTTAGCTGTTTGAAACCGTGACCTGTGAAGCTAAACCAAGAGGTATTAATAGCGTATAGTATAGGTTAGGCATATCGTATCATTTCCTATGTCATTTGTACAACTTGATATATACGTGCTTTTTTCAAAATCTCGATTTTCTTTTCAAAACGAAATTCAAAGGATTATAATTTTCAGTAAAAAATAAATTACTTGTTTGTTTTTGCAGGCCTTTGTTGTGTAACAAGTGGTTTTAAGTGGCACATTTTGTTTCAGTGAGGAAGTTATTAATTTGAAATAACTATTTAGGCCTTTCATTTCATGTAATTGTTTTTTTTTTTAATTCACATGCTGGCTTTGAATTTTGTGGGATTTTTTTATGAATCTGTTTAACTTTTAATAATTTTTTGATTTAACTTTTTTGTTTAATATGAAACCTTCGTTTTTCTTGCAGTGTATGCAATGGTGTTTATGTGGGTTTTTTTAAATAGAGATTAGAATAGACTTCGTTTTTATATCTTATTTATTTTATTTAGTGACTTATGTTTACTTATATTTATTGAGTTAATAATGTTATGTTTGAAAGTGTTTATGTTTTAATGCCATACTTTCCAATTTTATTTTTCTATGAAGATCTGTTCTTAATTTGTATACTTGTTACGTTGAAGTTTGGATTAAAAATGAAATAAATTTCTGTTAAATTTAGCAAGATGGTGTGAACGATGTCAATTAATATGTTTTAATGAAAATAAACAATTGGTTAAACTTTTAAAGCGCAATATGTTTTAATGGAAAACAAATGAAAATAATAAATAATTAATTACACTTCAAGTTAAAGTGCATTTCAAAATAGCATTTTAATGCGCTTAAAAATGTTATACTGCTGCAATACAGATATGAGATAATTTACCTTACAATTACAATGAAAATTTATACTAAACAGCATCACTGTAATAACAGATGAGAAGTGGACAAACTTTTTGAAATGAATGATTGAAAACGATTTCGAATGATTGAAAACGATGGGTCCGAGCTGGTCATGCATGGGTCCGAGTTGGTAGTGGGTCCGAGTTGGTCGTGGGTCCGAGTTGGTAGTGGGTCCGAGTTGGCATGGGTCCGAGTTGGCTTGGGTCCGAGTTGGTTTGGGTCCGAGTTGGATCGAAACCGATCAAACGCCATTGATTTTGTTGTATACTATAATTCTCTTTTCAGACATGTCAGAGATTACAAAACATGAGATTTCTTTCTTTAAAAAATGAGATTCGCTGGACTCCCTATCAAATGTTGTTTTTGTTACACCGGACATGCTGGAAGTTGTTCAATTTGTTGAATACAACAATGGTTGTCAAAGTCTGAACGTTGTTTTACTTTGTTTTACCAGCATGACCAGACTGCGTCTAGTCACAGTGACTCACCAATGCCAGTTGTTAACATTTGTAGCGTCCGATCTCTCTTCAACAATCCACCGAGGGTCACCTTGTCCCCACTTGGCCATCGTGTACACTTAAAAAAACTTACAGACTTACTTCGGAATAAGAAACGGCAACTGACCACACTGACCACCCACTCAATATAATAATGTACGCGGTCGGAAATAAGAAATTTCTCGAAATGACAAAAATACATGCAGTAAATGCCAAGTCTGGCTCCTGATACAAAGCACGTGTTCAGCCGTTTAAACAGCAAACAATTACAGCTAAATGCCTGAATGGGTCCAGACTACTCCTGAGTAACTGAAATGGCGCCCTCTATGGAGCAATTATGCCGTCGCGGTCTTTCAGTTGTTTTTCTTCATGATATGTAGGCTAATTTTAATATTTTTGGAAATTAAAGAGAATTGAGACAACTTTATGGGGATTCTTTCGGCAGTTTTCTCTGCCCCCAAAAAAATATTTTTGAAAAATTATTAGGCGTTTTTTCCAAGCTTATATATTGCTTGACGTTTAGGGGAAGGGGAAATGCGTCGTTGCATTTGATATAGGCCTAGGTCTGAAGTCAACGCATGTAAAAAAAAAAAAAGTTGACAGAAATATATTTCCATTTTGGATAACCTGTCTCGTGATTTGACATTCCTACTAACATTTAGAAACCCCCACTCCTCCCGTTGGTTCACAGTGAACTTCAACCAAATTATGGTCATGCGCGACCGCCCTCAGATTGGCGAGTCCATGTGCACAACCATTTCTCCGCACCCCTTGATATGCCGGTACTGTTTCTAATCATGTCTAAACATTCAACGTTTTCGTCGGATCTGCCTACTTCTATTTGAAAAGCAATGTCTACCGAACTTACTTGGAAAGAGATTTGATTGTGGAAGCATCATCAGTGAAAACAGTTTTCTTGCTTGGTGCGCAATATGTATGATTTTTGAAGCACAAAAAGATGCGTTCCAGTTCGAGTTTCACTTCCAAAATAGATTTGTTTTTGTTATTGTTTTAATCGCTATTTGCCTGGGGCAATATAAAATCATTCCTGTTTGAATGAGACATCGAACGAAAAAAAAACACCGACGTTTAGTTTTTATTTCCAGTCACCAAAGTTGATGCAGGGCGGGCAGCAGGCCCATTTATGCGCCAAATGAAATTCCTTTTTTTTCCCTGAGAGCCGGCTGCAGATGCCCAAGATCTGAATAACGTAGTGATTTTGTTAAAACAAAACATACAAATTGACAAGTCGTAAGTAAAAAAAAAATCAGGTTTTTTTCGAAGAGCATAGGGTATGTTTTTATTGAGGACAATAGCATCCTTTTCCCTTTAAAATCCGGCAGCAATTTGGAAATGTCGTCAAAGACAGCAAACATTACCAAATACCAAGCCGTTCTCAGAAATACAAGTACCGTCAAAATGTTCCTGACCCGTCCGTGCTGAGTTACGAGCTTGTTGGGTATCATTGACTTTCCGTCGTCAGTCTTGAGCTGCTGCCCTAAGGCAAGCAAAGAAGGGTGGGGTGTGCATGAGAGGGGGCACGTCCCCACCCTGCATGCGGACTGTATGTGCCCTCGTTAACAACCCCTCCCTATAACTACCAGACTTGTATTCGAGTCACCAAACATCGAGTCCGAGTCCGAGTCCCAAGTCAAGCAGGTCGAGTGCGAGTCCGAGTCACGAGTTACAAAAGGTCAAGTCCGAGTCCGAGTCACGAATCACCAATTAAAATGAAAACAAGTTTTCCCCTGAGGTGCTGCCAAAACCTCATTGTGTAAATATTTCCATTTTTTTCTTAGCTTTTCTAAGTTATTTAAGGAACAGGAAATACATGTGTAACTTGTCTAAGCCGAGGTACCACCTGGAAAGGATAATCTGGAACATTATCAAGCTTGCATTTTCGCAATATCTTTGCATTTACGCGCTGCAGTGTATGTGCGTTTCTTCTGCACCGCACAGGCTGTATATCGCTTTTCAGGAGAGGATCGCCTTCAAAATGACTTGTAATTATACTGTTGAAAAAAACAATAAGTGATTTGTGGTAATTTTGGTCGAGTCCCGAGTCCAATTCCTAGTCCGAATACCCGAGTCCGAGTCATTTGTCATCGTGGCTCGAGTCCGAGTCCGAGTCACGATAAATGAGACTCGAGTCGGACTCCAGTCCGAGTCACGAGTCATGTGCGAGTCTTCTAACTTACCCACCCAACTTACAATTAAGTGGAAAGCGAAAACATTACAGTCTGAAACACATCAGTGGTTGCCCCTCCATAGCAGAAAACGAGGCTAGTTGCGCCAAGTGTAGGGCCTATTATCTACAACCACGAACGGGAAGAATTCGGGGTGTTGGGGTGTATGCCATCCGTATTCGTGCGCATGCAGATCGCATCCTATAACGCGCGCTTATAAAGTAAACATAACTACACGTGTACTAATTACATGTAGATATTAATAACATCTTCAATAAAATGCGTGTACACAAAAACGTCATTGCTGCATGCACAAGCACCCTTCAATGATACCCTTACAAAATTCAGTTACACGTGGCATTCAATATGGTTGTTGCCAATATCAAGCTTTTTTTTAAGCTTTTAAATATCACGCGACGTGGACATTATTACTTCCACGATTTTTGTTGATTAATGACAGTATCAAGTGAAACTCCATCCCGAGTAGACGAGGATTTTGTTGGTCCGGCGTAAATGTCAAAATGCCGCTACTGAAATTTATCACCAACGTACCGGAGAGTCACATGGCGTGCGACCTGGAGTTAAAATTGTCCAGTAAACTAAAGGAATGCATCAGTCAATGGAAAGAGCAGGTAAATTCACTGACACATTATTCAGAGAGGGTATCGTGGTTTTTTCAGTTGTGATAAAATTGTAATTCCTTTGTGAATATGTTTCCATTTTACCATTCTATGGTAAGCTGGTGGGTGATTTCTTGTTTTGTTTCGATAATGCAACATCCATTGTCGATGATATTTCCACATCAAAAGAGTTACAATAACAAACATTCACACGAAACACAGCATTTTCCAAACTGTGTATCGTATGGCGTAATAGCCCTGGCTACAAAAATATACATCAATTTGGTGGCTTCCGCCTTCCGAACCCTAACCGAACAAAAAGAAAAGACCCAAGTACGATCAGAATACAGAAACGATTTCAACTTACAAGTATATGTAGTATGAAGCTCGGTGGGATGATGTTGCTGATCACATATCGTCTTGAAATGCATCTCTTAATTTACTTTGACGTGAAATGCACATCGAAATAACGCCACAAATATGGTGATATATAATCGGGAACTTTTTTCAGAGCCACTCCCATGCTAGCATCTTTTAGCCAATCTCACTAGTTGTACTTGAACTATACTTCTTACTTTTATATCTCAATATATCGCTTAAATATTTTGTCTTTGTCCACACACACAAAATCCTCGCCACTTCCGATATTAGAGGAGTGATACCGAAACTATGATAACAAATATTATGATAACAAATGATATTATTGTTTTCCGAGATGTACATTTTTCCTTATCATTAAGAAACAAAGAATAATTAGAACTATATTTTGGATGCTCAGTGTGGTATATTATGGTTTTACCATTTGTCTAGGGTGAAGTAAATGTTCTAAAAAACCAGGTTTGAAAGAGAATCGACGATGTATTGTGGTAAAAAATGGCAAGTAAACTAAATTTACTTCAAAACATCAGCATTCTATAGTTACTAAAGATTACATCTTTCTTACATATTACATGTGCACCTATAGCTAGCTACACTTTAAATTAAAATTGGCTCTATAACCAAGACTGATTTAATGACAGAAATGTATTAATTGGCATGTAGAGATTTTTTCTACCTCGATTTCTCACATTCTTACAGTATTTCACCGTATGGCTGTTGCCCGGGCAACGCATCATTAGAGGCAGAGACAACTCGCCCAATGCAATCATAGAGATCTATTGTTGTGCAGCTTTCTACGACGCAGAGATAAACCGGAAGATAACGCGTCTGCTGATTGAGTTTGGCAGTAATGAGCTGGGCATCCAACAAGACAGGTATGTGGCTCATAAGGAAAGACACAACCTGCCTGCCGCATAAAAAGCTGTTCTCCACAAATCAAAGAAACAGAAGCCCATTTACATTATTTGGACGGCAAGGAAAATGAGGGGACGGGTTGTTATCAAAGCCAATGTTTGCGTTCAACGTCGCGCGCACTTCCCAGAAATTGCGTCGGGTCCCTTTCATGTCATTCCGTCCACCTCTGTGGTTGCTAACGAAGATGACATTTATAACCAGATGTATCTTTGATTTTGTCTTTCGCATGCAGGATGTCCGTTTTATTGTATCGGCCCAGGACAGATTGTGTCGGATTGGCAAACGGTACACTCGTCTCTGATCTGGTTTCTGAGCAGAGCTCTCAAACTCTACCAACGTGGGAATAAGACTTCAAAACCAGCCCCCCCCCCAAAAAAAAAAATTGTTACCTCCGCCAAGGAGGTTATGTTTTCATCGGCGTTTGTTGGTTGGTTGGTCGGTCTGTCTATGAACACGATCACTCCAAAAGTTATGGACGGATTTGCATGAAACTTCTTTTAGGGGTGGTCCTTGGTACAAGTACAAATGGATTAGATTTTGGAAGTGATCCGGATCTGGGTTTGGATCCAGGTTTTGTTTTAAAGGATTCTTCACCATTATGCGAGTATTTCTTTTGGGTGAACTGACAATATGGCGAGGTTAAGTACCTCGCTCGGCCAAGGAGGCTATTTTTTCACCGGCGTTTGTTTGTTTGTTTGTTGGTTGGTTGGTTGGTTTGTCTGTTGATAAGATAACTCAAAAGGTTTTGGACGGATTTAGCCTATAAAAACGTTTTCAGGGGTGTGCCTTGATACAAGTACAAAAATCTGGGTCCGGATCCGGAAGGAATCTTCACAATTTATGCGAGTGTTTTATTTTTGGGTGTACTGACAATATGGCGAGGAATTGTTCAGCCTTGGCGGAGGTTTGCGCTCCGACTCCGAGTGCTTTCTAGTTACTTATGTTTATGACTATACATAATACTTACTGTTTATGGTACCTGCAGATGCAAATGTTTGCATAACCTTTTCCTAATGAAGTTCCTTTGTTCCAGTAACAACTGGCATTCTAGAATTGGAACTTGTCCAGCTGCCAATAAGGAGCGGTATTTTCTTCTTCATAACCATATGTGGAAAATAGTTTATAATGAGTCCTTATCAGTACTGGTGTCGTGTGAAATTAGGACACCATGAATACAGACTCAGTGGTTGTATTGCGCATGCCTTGGTGAAGATAATTAGTACAGTGGCATGTCACGGGTTAGAGACCATATAAAGTAATAGGGACCTGATTTTATAAGAGTCCAAAGTTCATATAACATTGTCTCCAAGCAATATCAGTGGGGGATATAGAATTTTCTTAAGGAGGTGGCTGGAATTTTTAAAGGGTGGGTGTTGGGCGTTAGATGAAGGATTGATGTTGCAGTCAACGTAACAAAGAACTTAAGGCAATGCACCAAGTTTTGCAATATTGAGTAGCCTAGTGACATTTGATGAGGACTCAAGGAAAAATTTTTCTATGGTGTAAAAAATTAACATTGGTCAGTCTGAGCGAAGGGGGGGGGGGGGGGTGGGTTGTTAGCCACCCCAACAAGCCCCTTGGACCAATCCTTGAATAGACTACCTTGTGATCGCATCCAATGAGACGTCTTGAAAAACATTTCACTTATAAATATTTCATTTAAAGAAAAAAGGGAAAGATTTCCATATCTGGACATCGCTCGTCACCCTGTGAACAAACCCTAAAAGGCTGGTCTGAAAATTTCTAAGTGTTTTCTCAGTACCCAAATGTAAATTTTTCAATATTTTCCCTGCTAAATTTGACCTTTTTTTTCGGACATATTAACACTTTCTGATGGCTCATAGGTCCCTGCAGGGGAAAAAAAAATTGATGGCCAGGTATGGGAATCTTTCCAAAAAAAAAATTTCATTCAGCTCTTCATTTCGATATGTCACTCAGTTTGATATTCTGATGAATTGAGACATTTTGCAGGACATAATAGTTGAAAGCCCCTGTTGATTCCCATTGTTGAAGATTTGTTTAAGAATCCGTAACTCAAGAGCAGGGACTACCCACTGATGGTGCTAAGTAAGGTCACACAAGTAATAATCATCCAAGGAAAAACGGTTGTAGTTAACATATATTATCTCATTTTATTTATGTACAGTTAGTAAGCCTTTGTAGCAACATGTTAAACTTGAGCATAAACAAGAACATCAACAGATATAAATATCAACTTTTGGTGTTGTACATCTTAAACACATTGCTGATAACTTAATAAATTCAATGAGTCCATTCAGTGAATTATAAGGTTTTATTTCCAAAACCTTGGTATAGCTCCGGCTGCATGTTCATTTGTTACAAATCACGCAATAAATATACTGTGTTTATCCCTTGCTCATATATGTTGGTGTTTGTTTATTTTTCCCCGTTTTTTTTTTTTGGGGGGGGGGGAGGGGGTGTTTTGGGTTTTTGCTTTAAAAAAAAACAAAAAAACTTGTAGGGCTATAGATATTATATGGTGCACCAACATGGACCGACTCTTGTGTTTCTACACTTTCTATCATAAAAAGTGTGTAGCGCAATCATCTTGTCTGCAAAAGCTTCATACCTAAGTTGCTTATCATCTCTGGCTTAATGGTTAATTCCTAATTAGCAGCAAGGCAATGCGCCTCTAATTCCTTTTGTGGGGAGGATTACGAAAGGTCTGCAATGTTGTATGGTTTAGCGCTAACAACCTCCGTTTTCAATACATGTGTAAAGCTGGTCTAGAATTCCCAACAACTTTATATCCTAATTTGTAATTACTAGCCTACTGCTTTACATCACACCATGCAGCTACAGCCTATTGTTTACCAGGTAACAGTTTCCTGTTGGCAAGTTTGCAGCTCAATGTTTACAGTAACTTGCCTTTGTTGATCCATAACTGTTAACAGTTATCTTGACTGCTGAGCCATAATTGGATTAGGTACAACAATTGGACAAATCAGTCTCCACTCACTTGTTGATGTCAAGTTGGTTAACACCTTTGTCAACCTTAACAATACAGTAAACAATAAAGCCGACCACATACACAATCTTGCGGTGACTCCTGCTACAGTTACACCATGTAAATGGTTCTTGAAATGTACCTTGGTACCCCCATTCTCTTTACTCTTTAAGTTTCTACATTCAGGACGAACACAGTGATGTCATCTTCAGGCAGAAGCTTTAGGTTTACATCTCAATAAGCCTCTGTACTGATGACGTCACACTTTTTTTTACATGGGTCTTATTCACGAGTCGGCCATATTGAATTGAAAGTGAAGTAAAAACTTAATTCTTTGATCTTGCGAAGATAAATGAAAGCAAGTTAATTACTAATTAATTCCAGTCCGTTTCAATGAATAATTTAAAATTAAACAGTCCCTAATGTTTAAAGCCAGATTTAAAAAAGAAGAAGACAGTACCAAAAACAAGGCTGCATTATGCCTGCATAAATAAATAGTCTGGCGCCACCCCAATTCAACAGTTAACAATTAATGAAATACTTTTGGGAACTCAACAAAAATGGCCAACTTGTGCATAAGGCCCATGTGCGCTTTCATATGGCAGCCTGGTGGGAACAATGGTTTCGTCGCCCGATAGAAAAGCGCACAAGTAATCAAAGCGTGGCTGTCATTGAGGCTTATTAGCACATGCACAAATACTTGGCACATTTGTTTTTCACTAAATACAATTTAAAAGCCTGGCAGGCCATCAATCAACATAGCAAACCTGTATTTAATGTAAAAAACTGCTACTCTGAATTAAACTTGAGGTTGATCATTTGTTCAGAAATCTTAAAATGGTCAAGCGACTGCCTCAAGTGGCATAACATATAGCACTAGCACCCAGAGGAGTAAAAAAAAAAGTTAACAATAAGGCCCCCAAAAAAAGTCTCCGGTTTCTGGTATGGAGCTTGCCCAAAAAGTGGTGCGGCGACGCGGCTTTTTTTTTTTTTTTTTTGCTTCAAATGTCGGCTGATGACTGCAAATGGTGCCCGACTAAACTTAGTGCAAATGTATGGGAGTCCAGAGAGGCCACATAAAGCTTATTCTTGACCATAACCCAATCTAAAAACACGTTAAAATTGTGCAGCAGCAGAATTCCAGTCAAACCAGTGAGTTTGGCGGTTTTGAGGCATCATCTTTCATTGAAAAAAAACTTTTTCATTTTGCCGACGCGCATGGCTACGGCGACGCGCGCGCATACCAGAAACCGGAGACTTTTTTTTTTTGGCCTAAGGCCAAAAAAAAAAATAAGTCGGTCTCTGGTCAGTGCGCGCGTCGATTTTAATCATGCGCGTCAATCTTTTTTTTTTCCAAAATGTTCCGCGGTAGCTCCAACAGCGCCCTCTATTGCCGCACCTCCTCAATTGTTTTTACCAAAGAGCACCAAGGAATGGGAAATTGCACCAAGGCAAATGATCGAGAGCACCAAGGCAAATTATGGAGGACACCAATGTACATGAGGACACCAACAAAGCAAAATAGTACCCCACTTTGTCTGTACAATCCAAGCTTGAAGAAAAAAGAAAAAGAAAAAAAAGCTGCGTCGCCACGTCAATTCCGAAACTTTGGTCTGACCAGAGACCGGATATTTTTTTGGGGGGGGCCTAATATGGACAATGTCAACAAATTTTTTAAACATTCCTAAACCAAATTGGGATTTTCCACTATTCTGAAATAGTTCAGAGTCATGGATATTAACACACAAACAATGTTACTGTGTGAAATTAATTTCAATGCTTTTGTTATTAAATGTGACCCTGTAATAGTTCTGCAAGTATCAAAGGGGATCAATGGCATATCAAACAAAGTTCTGTCTCCCTTTTTGTTTCCTTTTGTAATGTGTAAAACTGCTGAAACACGCACAAGAAGTTTGGCCATTGATAACCGGGGAGTAAATTATGTAAATGTGTTACAAATAATACAGGTCATAACTGAGGTCCAGTTAGACAAAACAGATCCTTGTGGAAGTTAAAACTGTTCTCCCCGTGCTGTTTTCAAGTTTCACCCCGAAAAATTGACTTTGTTTTGAAATTGTTATTTGTTTCTAACAATTTTCACTTTTGACCGAGACATAAACCAAACAAAAATTCCCCACATTTAGTTATGGAATAATTACTATATACAAATTTGGAAGTATTTGCAGCCCAACAATAATTCAGCCATATATTTTGTGCCTTAAGGGTAAAAGAGTAACTCAAAATAAAGTCACATTTACAGAGAGTTGAAAACGTCCAAAATGGAAAAAAGTAAATTTTTTCCTGTTTCAATAAAAAGTTAAATGAATATGATAAAGACACAAAGCCAACATCAAAACTGACCAGCACATTTCTGGAGTATCGTTCAGTGTTTTCAACATGTAACACAATGAAGATGAGGTCATTCCGATTTTGCTGGATTCCAGGGTCTTCATACAGGAAGAGCTGGGGGCCATGAAAATGTTTGCCTGAAATTTGAGGAATGGAGGAAACGAAGACTTTTTAAACAAATGTATGGTGCCAATATGTGATTCACAATTTGAAAAAGCCTGAAATCCGGCAATTACAGAAGCACTTACACTGTAAAACATGTACAGGTTTGATTAACCCTAACCCCCTAGGCTCTTGCACTAGAAAGGATACCAAACCTAACAAATTTCAACAGCTGCATACAGGTCTGTAAGCACTGGTACCAAAACTGCCAAACTCCAACAGGCCTTGTACGGGGAACAGTACTAAACCTGCCAAGCTCCAACTGTTGGAGTTTGATTGACTTGGTATGGATGGGCCTATGCATTGTCGAGTGATTGGATAGGGATGGTACCAAACCTAACAAAATAAAGCAATATATTTGACCAGGAACTGTACTGGGGACCGTGGGTGAGCGTACCCACGAAGAAATGCCTGTGAACTCCCATGTACATGCACATTTGACCACAAACTGTGCTGAAGACCGTGGGTGAGCATACCCACGAAGAAATGCCAGTGAACTCCCTCAAACTCCAACGTGTTCACAAATCTCATGCCCTTCTGCCCCGAACCTCACAAAATTCAACAGGGTCTCCCTGGGCCTTTGGTACCCAGTCAATCAAAGTCCAACACTAGCTGGCCAGTGTTCGGTACCAACCCTGCCAAAATCAAGCAAAACCCGCTGTTGGAGCTTGATGGGCTCAGGGTTGTTAGGGTTAAAGTAAACAAGGATTTAACTATGAGAAGGAATGCATGCTATTCCATCAAATTATAAAAAAAAAGATCACATCAATGAGGGGCGAAATCCAATATTACAAAACGTACCTCATTTTAGCTATCAACACATCTTCCATTATAACTTGAGGGAGAAAGAGACACCACATGAGCAGCCGTTCTCAGACATGGGGATATTGGTGATCCTGAAAGCAGAGCGAATCAACTCCTGGTGGTAGTCCACCGTTGCACCCTTGATGTAACCCAGAGACACCTCGTCCACTATCACCTTCACACCGTCTTGCTCAAACACCCTGCACAGGGGGAGTCCAAATGAAATTGACTCGGAATAAAGATTTTTTTCTGAAAAGTTATCAAATTTGATACACCAATGAAGTATGTCTTAAAAGAGCATGTTCTCCCACTTATCTGAAAAAAAAAAGAATTACTGAAATTGATCCATGCCATCAGAAGTTATGCATGTTTAACTAAAAGAACCCATTTTTATAGCTGTCCATGGTATGCCATTGGAAGCTATTGAGCTTAAAGGGAATGTACATCATTGGCTTTTGCTGATATTTTTAAAAATGAACTATTTGAGGGGTTAGTATAATAGGTCAAATATTGTTACACTGACATGTTTGAAGTTTTGTGTTCGAAAATGCTGGAAAAGCCAAGAAAAACAAAAACGTTCAAGTAGTCTGGTTCCCTGACTCCACTAAAGATGAAATGGATCAATTTATAGATGCCAGAAAATTGTTAGGTCAGGGAACCAGTCTAGCTGGCCTGCACCCGTTCATGAACATGTAACCAATAGCAAACAAAATTTTGACTGAACAAAATGGTAAATTTGGAGCAGTAGTTGAAAAATAGTTGAAAAATAGTCCAACGGTGGTCGGCCGACCACCGTTGGAAATTTATACTAAAATACCATTTTCTTGAAAATGACTTCACACCAAGTGCCATAATTTTACAGGATGCTTTAGACTGTCATTAACCAACATCCTAGTGAGGTATTTCGTAAAAACCTGGTAGTTTTATTTGTCGATGTTTGCAAATGTTGTATATTCCCTTTAATAGTGAGACTCACAGATTACACACAAGCATTCAAATACCAATGGGATTTTAATAATTGAAATCAAGACTGAAACATTATTTTTACCGGCAGATTTTGTGTTTTGAATATGAGAAACTCTTTTAATTCTAAAAAAATTGATGGCGATTTTTGTACGTTTTCCTTAGAAAGTTCTCGTTCATTCATCAAGGTGGGAAAAACGTCCATGGATGTTTCATTGTACTCAATGGGTATTCATCAGTTCCTAGAACGGTTAATGATCAGTGCTTGACAGCCGAGTTTTGTGATCTTTTATTGAAACAGACATAACTTGGGAAAAGAGTATGCAAACTACATGAAATTTTCAGTAAAAAGTCAATAAGATGTACTTTATCCCTTTGGTATTTTTTCTGAAATGGAGCAAGCCAAATATCTTTAAAATATTTTCAAATTCGGTCACTTTCTTTTTGACTCACCCTGTTGATTTGAGATTCAAACATCAGTCATTTCCTTTTTCCCCTTTGAAATTCTAACTACAGTTGCAGGTTTTTTTCAAATAAACCACCACGGGAAACTGACAAGGTGTGTTATAACTATTTTAAAGTTGAACACAGAAATTGACTGAAAATCTACAGCTAAGTGAAATGTAATTTAACAAGGGCGAGTGCACAATAAGCTCTGGCCCTGTTCCGGAATGTCTCACTTCATATGCAAAATAAACGCACATGCGCATCGATCAAGACAAAGGGGCGGGTTTCGAAAACTTTGGTCAAGAGTGCATTTACTGACAACAGCACTGCACTTGGTCAATTTTTGGTCAATTGGTAGTTATATTTTATGGGAAACTTAGGGGGCCCGTTGTTGGTCGATTTTCCAGTGACAGACCTACCAACCGACCAACCACGAAGGGGGTCTAAAATGAGAAATTCCAAAGATTATTATTCTTTTTTAATTGTGTACCTGTCTTCTTCAGTGATGTTTTGTTGCGAGTCCAGTTGAAATTTGCACTGAAACCCTGAGCAGCCGCCTCCCTCCACTAAAACCCTCAGATGCTTGTCACCTTCATTAATCCTGGAGAGTTGCTGGTTTCAACAAACAGAGGAAATATGTGTTACCAATCTTAACACCGGCCACGTGACAGGCTCTCGACCAATAGGAATGGGCAAACTGTCTTAGGTATTTATGAATCATTTCTTTAATTGAACAAAGAAATTGACTGGAGCGGGGTTTGAACCTGCAACCTCCGGATTGCCGTTCCGGTGCTCTACCAACTGAGTTATCCAGCCTTATGTTGGCGTTTCCCCGTTCTGTCAATGTCTTTGTTCAAAGGGTGCTAGTTATTTTTGCCATGTCGCCAGGGATCATGCCCAAAGTCATGATGCAAGCAACATTAGCAATGCTGCAAACCTGAGAAATAGCAAACGGGGATCACTCCGACAGGATACGGCTTCTATTCTAAATACATGCACTGTCTAATTCTTAAAAGAAGTATTATTCGCAATTTGTGACCTCAATGTTTCCCCTTCTCTAATACAAAAAGCTTAATTTGATTTAATCAAGTTTTTTTGTTACCTTAACACAACTGTCAGTGATGTTGATAGTGTCTTCTGTGGCTTCGGCTTTGGTACTTGCACTTGCTGAGAACTGTTTTGCTAACGGACTTTTCTGGCAAATTTGATGGAACCTGTAGCCTCTCAGAACACTAGAAAAGAATAACATAGAAATTAGCATATGATCATCAGAATTTCAGGTACCCAAAAGCCAAATTGTGTTCCCTCACTGGCCTTCAAAAGCATCCCACTCAGGATATAGAATACTATACAGGGCGAGTCAGAATGATCTGGACCCAAGTTCACCATTTTGTAGTGGCAAATAGAGTATATATTGCAAAAAACACTGAGTGTTTCAAATGAATGGTTATAACCTTGTCTTCCACAGGAATTTTGAATTTTCAAATAAGTGGCTGTGGTGAGGAGTTATGCCATTTTCATTGAAATGGCTCATTTTCCAGTCTGCACACGAAATTGGTTTTGCTTTTTTTTTTTAAATGTGTCCATAACTTCAAGTGAGTCAGTCACCATGACTAGGTTTTTATTTGTTATTGCAATGCTTCACAACAGTACGCAATTTCAATAAATTTGTTGAACAATGGAACCGTGGTCAGAGTGTATTTTTGCGCGTGCTCTTTGCTTGCGCCTTTCTTCAAAATAGTTAAATGGATGAAATTTTCACCAAATATATCTAAAACACCAGCTTATAACATATCTCATTTGCACTCGTTTTGATAATTGCTACATATTTTTAATATTTTCTTCAATTTGGGTCCAGATCATTCCCACTTTTTTTTCACCACAAACTCAATGATGATCAGTCACTACATAATGACAACTGAGTTGGAAAGCATGGTTTCAGAACTAAGAAATATTTCCCTAACATTTTTAGGTAACAACAAATTAGGCCCCTCCCCCCCCCCCCCCAAAAAGAAATTCTGCTTCCGATTACACGGCATTCGAAAATAGGGTAGGTAGGTAGGGAATTTTCTTTGCAAATTTTTTTGTGTACGATCATATGGAGGTGTCTGCGTGTAGTCAAGGGTACAAGGTAGAAATTTATGGTTTGGGGTGTTTTTTTCTCATAAAAGAAATTCGGGTAAGGGCTGTCAGAATAGGGTAGGTAGGGAAACCGGGAGCAGAACTATTTTTTTTGGCTTGAGCATCAGAATACTACAATTTTCCCCTGATACCACTGTTTGCAATAAAACAATAACATTTCTAGTATAAATAGAGGATTTTTGTGTTGATAATGGTCTGATGTCATGGACATCATGACTTCCATGTACTTCTGAATTCTGGACACTGATGATCCTACTCCATTAACTCTAACTCCTTACTGAGTTTTACTAAGAACAGTACCAAGTCCACCAACATCCATCACTGACTCTGCTTCACATAATGCTTCTGGACCCAAACAGCCAATATCCACCATAAAATCTGCTATAGGTGGATTTTGATGGACTTGGTACCCATGGCTTGCATACCAAAATCCCCCCAAAAGGGGGATGGATTTTGATGGAGTTGGGAAGGTTAGGGTTTGTGTTTCAAGACTTCCTCTGCAGGGTGAGCCACAAAGCGATGCATGCTAAAGTTTGTGAAAAGTTGTGTTCCCTGAATTTGAAATCTAGACTGTTTTTTTTTAACTTAAATATCAGTCACATTAATGTGGCAAACACTGACTAAGTTTGAAAATTATATATATTTGAAACAAAATACAACATAGAAAACGAAATAAGGGAAGTTTCAGCCATAAATAATCAAAGTTAAAAAGATGCCTTGATCCCTCTGTGGGGCATGAGTAAAAAAAAAAAGAGAGACGAGCAGGATAAGGTAGCGGGCAGGACAAGAAAGTGGTTTATTTGTTTACTAATGCTTGGCCTAAAAACTGCTAAAACTATTTAGAAAGTCACATTTTCTTCCTAAATTCTGATCAAAAATTATAGAAACCTAGAGTTAATCTATATAAAAAAAGACTGCTTGAGGCTGCAAAGGTCATTTCAGAATTGCGGAATTTAATAGTAGGCCTAATTTCAATAGATTTGATGTGTCCTATAGTCAGATAGTATAAACTAAACGGACTAGAGGTGTCCTAACTTTTAAAATCATATTTCAAATTACCAATACAACAATGAGCGAAAAGATTATCACTTATTACTTAATGATATATTGAATGAGGAAGAATCAAATAAAAGTTTTAAGTAGGTCACTCACTCACAGCCTGAGCTATGCTGAGTGACAGCCCCCATCGGTTTGTGCACTGTCTTTGCCAACCGGAATTGGAAGTAGAACAAGCTAGCAGACAAGTTGGCAAGAAAATACGTGCACTGCGATCTCGAAAAGTAAATCTGAATCTGGCCTTCGCCAGCTGATTAGGTGAGTTCCAACCACGAAGCCAGGGTCTAGGGATAATGATAGTAACTGACGCCACTATGTTCAAACGTGAAGGAAAAGGAAAACCACAATTTTGCCTACCTTCCCATCGCGAGTCTCGTTGCACAACACTTTCTTATGTACGCCGCCATCTTGTTTGTTATGATATCGCAATGCGCAATCCGCAGATACCAGCTGCACAACAGTGCGCACACGTAGCACACTATTTTGTTACATACATCCGCGCAAGGTATTCCCGCGTACGACTTTTAACGCAATGATGCGGAAACGTTGTATGCTGGTACGGCGCTGGTACGTACGTACGTGCGGAGTAAGTACGTGACGTCAGAGTCATGCTGTACGAAAACTCTGCGGAGGCTTTGCACATACGATCTTTGCTTGCACTACCTGACGCACCGGTACTTAGCCCCAGATCCAGCATCTACATAAGGATTTTTAAAAGCAATGTCCCTGAGCTGAATTGATACAGTAAGCTCAGCATCCCTCCAAATTTGTCAAAATTTCGTACTGTAGAAAAATTGGGAAAAGTTCACTTCCGATAATATTACAATGTCCAGCACAATTTGCAAGGTCACCCAGACGCATTGTGGGATCGCATAACAAATTTCCTCGTCTGCGGCCGGCTGCAGATGCAGACTAGACGTACATGTACTGTATGCGAAAGCTAGCCTCTGTATCCATCAAGTCCATCTGTCAAGCATGAATTTACGAAAATAGAAACGTTTTGTGCAGCAAATTTGCCGGCACACCGGCCCTGTTGTCTATGTCTGTAACATGCAGGGGAATGAATAGTTATCTGTTCGCCATTTGGGAGATAAACTGTGGCCAAAATGGTGGTTTTTAACGGCACAATTCGGATGCGAGTGTGCGAGGCGGTGGACCTGAGACCGACCGATTTTTCCACCAGACACAGTGTAACATCGAAGGATTCGAAGAAGGCAGCAGCCAATGTGATCGACCCGTACATTATCATCACCGTGGACGATCAACATGTCGGCACGACAAGTATAAAGCAAAAGACGGTCAAACCGTCATGGAATGAAGACTTTGATGCCAAAGTTCAAAATGGCGAGAATGTTTTACTTACAGTTTACCACAGCTCCATCATTTCTTCCGATGATTTTGTGGCGAATTGCACGGTGGCGATTGAGGATCTCTTGCAAAATGGCGTGAATAAGAATGGTGCAAGCATTTCTGACATTTGGGTAAGGATACCATTGGACTTGAATTGAGGCGAAACCGTGGGATTTTTATTTCTCAAGCATGTCAAGTGGAATTTTATGAAAGATTGTGAGCATGAGAAGATGAGACATTTACATGTTTGTAAATTTAAGTTAACATAAAAAAAATGAGCAGTGATGGAAAAAAATATAGATGATCATGATGAACATCATGAAACTAAAAGAGCATGAAGAGTGCTGTGCATCTTTCGTTTGAGGACGAAACTTCAGACAAAATGCCTGACAGCCTACAAATTGCATTAATTACAAAAATATTTTGTTTTTAGGACTGGGCATTTCCCCAAATGTGAGAGAGAGTTGTATGTGCGTACCTGTTGCGAGTGTTGGCATGGTAGGCTAACCACTAACCAGTAACTCTGCAACTAAGTGCTGTGATCTGTGAAGTGTTGAGTTTGTATAAAATTGCAGAGGATGCATGGATGGCTAATGTTAGATGTAAAAAATAATCAGGCCAAGTAAAAAAATAAAGCAGCTTCTCAAATCTCATCCCCGCCTTTTTTTTTAATTCAAACATTTTGCAATATATTGTGCAAAATATTGTCAATGATTTGCAAACCAGGCCTATTTTGCTTCCAACACAATGGTAGCTAGGTATGTAGAAAGTCGTTTCGAAACAATAGTGTCAGCAAAATAGTCAATGAAATTGAAGATTCCATTCCCTCATTGAAGAAAATTCCCATATCTTGGAAAGAAGAAAAAGCTCCCGCCTCCTTCATTTAAAAAAAAAAAGGCCGGACGAGAAACTATAGGTACAAGTATGTGTTTTACTTGGCCTTACAAAATACAAGGGCATTATAAAGACAAGAAAAACGTCAAGGGAAGCCAGGCAGTCACCACATGCATGATGTATTTTAATTACAAAAAGTCAATCGCAAACTTTAATTTAAAATTAATTTTCCTTCATTCATCAATGTTACTCCCTGACGATAGCATCATCCCAACTATAGTTGGGACTTCCCGGACTACTTTGCTATTTGGGATATAGGCCTAACACCTGTTATGTAACTGACATATCCTTGTCATTTGATTGGTGGAACTCACATCACGTGACATTCGTTATATTGCTCCCATTCACGCCGGCGCTCAAAAAGTCCCATTCGCCCATGGTTAGTGGGATCTACTATTCAACAGTTAGGATTATCGTTGTTCCATGGTGCGGTATTTGTGTGCAAATGCATGCTGGTGTGCGTGTTGAGCGTTGCGCGTAGTGCGTTTGTTCCCAAGAGCCAGTAGCTACAGAGTTGGGTTCAAACATTTTGTGAAGGGGTGGTTTGGAAGAGAGAAATACATTTCCCACCAATTTTGTATTGAAATAGCGGTTCATTTTAACTGTAAATCAAATGACAAGGATAATAGATGTCAGTTATAAAACAAATATTGAGTGGCTTTAAATTGTGAAATGGGAGGAATATTATCGCTCGGTAAAATCTGGACTTTTCCATTTCACTCGGCTTCGCCTCATGAAATAGAAAACTCCAGATTTTACCTTGCGATAATATTCCTCCCATTCCACTCTGAGCCACTCAATATTTTTATGTTATTTGCTTGTTGGGACATATAGGCCTAAAACCTTCTATTATTTGCATGATCTGCTATTGTTTTAAATTGATGGGTACCAGTGAGCAAAATATGATTGACATGGGGCCTGGTACTCAATGCTTTCACAAGGCTCAGTACTGTCATGCTGTTAATTGATGTGTCAATGCTACAGTACATGGTGGTATTTTCTAAGAAGTGCCCTCGGTTTACACACCAAGACAATGTCAAAAAATCTTTTGAATGCCTTTATAATGCCAAAAAAAAAATCAATTCCGGAACTTTGGTCAGACCAAAGTTCCGGAATTGACGCGGCCACGCGACGTTTTTTTTTTTTTTTGCTTTTTTTTTTTTTCTTCAAGCTTGGATTGTACAGACAAGGTGGGGTACTATTTTGTTTTTTTGGTGTCCTCATGTACATGTACATTGGTGTCCTCCATAATTTGCCTTGGTGCTTTCGATCATTTGCCTTGGTGCAATTTCCCATTCCTTGGTGCTCTTTGGTAAAAAAATTGAGGAGGTGCGGAAATAGAGGGCGCTGTTGGAGCTACCGCGGAACATTTTGGGGAAAAAAAGATCAATGCGCATGATTAAAATCGACGCGCACGCTGACCAGAGACCGACTTATTATTTTTTTTGGCCTAATTAATGCAAAATTTTGTTTTCAGCACACAACATTAACACTGCCATGAAATTGAATTGTACAAGTACAATTCATGCATCGACTTTGCATCATGCATTCTTGTGTCACATCCAAAATGAACACGGATGTTATCAATAACATTTGTGATTTGATTTAACCCTTGATAATGATATGTTCTGCAGAACAACCCCAGAGCGATATGTACACATAATTAAATGTGAAAGGTTTCACAATTCACTTCCAAGTTAATGAAGGGCGGAGATTCTGAATTGAGTTTTACCAGCTGTCGCAACTTTATGCATGGAGCTTATTTTGATGTAAAGTCCACAACACATTCAGTATGCATAATAATTAATGTTACACCCCAACTATGGCAATGTCCCAATTATAGATGGGACAGTCCCAACAATAGTAGGTGAATTCCTAACTATAGTTGGGACGATCCTAACTGTAGTTGGGATGATGCCATAGTTGGGGGCATAACAACTATAATTGTCTCAACCTCGTCCCCAGTGCTTACTTTATTTCCAACCTAGTTTCCAATAGTAAACCCTGGATAGGAAACTTTCTTCCTGCATCCTGATTCGATACGGCAATTGGCTAGTAATGGATTTTTGTCGTGTACTTGGTGTTGTTATTCACAACGTGCAGTACGTGTTTTCGCGATTATTCGTCCACGCCTTCTCGAAAATACTCATTTCCTTCCCAATTTGTTCATATTAATATGAAATGTGATACTACATGTTGTCTCGGTAAGATCGTAACAATTTAATTAAATAAATCGTGTTTTTCGTAACTCGCGCCATGCTCGCGCTGCGACGAATTGACTCTGCTTTTACCCCAGACACCACATACAAAAACAAACGCAAATGTAACGCACAAGCAGGCACCAGACTATTCCTAATTTGCATACGTGTTCAAAAATCTTTACATGCAAATGATCCAATACCAGGGTGAGAGAGCAGGGAGTGATGGGCGCGTACTGCTTGACACCCTGGGGTCGAGGTTGCAATTGTCTCTTCGTGTTTTTCTGACTCTAGCTGTCTTGCGTTTTTCTGACTCTAGCTGTCTTGCTTTTTTCTGAAAAACCATCTTCAAATGGTTGCACTTAGGGGCCTATAGGCCTAGAACCCGAGAAACTGGTTTTTATTTTTACTGTGGTACCACTACAAATCTAAATCTGAATTCATGGACACATGCATAAATTTACTGGTACCCGGTACATAAATTTGGGTTGAATTGTTAACGGTAGTTTTGCAAATTTTAAAGTGCCATAGGAATATGTTTTGTGCATAAAAAGTACCATTGTTACTGTATCTACCCTTTCATGCAACAATGTATGCTGTGTGTAGGCACATGTCAATGTGTAAAACGGAAATGAGCAGTGCATTTACATGATGGAGGTTTATTTGTGAAACAAGATAATTGAAAAAAACATAATTTTGTACAGTTTGACTATGAGCATCTGTCTAGTGATTGATAACTTGTAACCTACATTTTTCCCTCCCCAGGAAGAAATGATATCATTTTTTTGGCCTGACTCCTTTTTTATGGATTGGAGGGAGGGGTGGATGAGGGGTATGAGGTAATGCTGAAGACACATATCACCATGGAAACACACATGTAGTTACCACTAATACAAAGCATCATCCATACCTGTAGAAATTGTGATAGTGGTTGCATACATACACATGTACCGTTTGCATTGTAATTTTTAAGGCCAAAATAAAAAAGTCTCCGGTTTCTGGTATGCGCGCGTGTCGCCATAGCCATGCGCATCGGCAAAATGAAAAAAGTTTTTTTTTCAATGAAAGATGATGTCTCAAAACCGCCAAACTCACTGATTTGACTGGAATCCTGCTGCTGCACAATTTTAATGTGTTTTTAGATGGGGTTATGATCGAGAATAAGCTTTATGTGGCCTCTCTGGTCTCCCATTAGATTTGCACTAAGTTTAGTCGGGCACCATTTGCAGTCATCAGCCGACATTTGAAGCAAAAAAAAAAACAGGTAAAAAAACCAAAAAGCCGCATCACCGCACCACTTTTTGGGCAAGCTCCATACCAGAAACCGGAGACTTTTTTTTTTGGCCTAATGGTAATATGCATACATACACAATATGTACAACATAAATTTGTTTTTGCTGTAATTTTCAGAAATGGATGGATTTTGGAGTTAATATTTTATAGCAAATATTGTTACACTGACCTGTTTAAAGGTTTGTGTTCATAGATGTTGGAAAAACCGGGGGGGGGGGGGGGGGGAATCTGTTCTTGCAGTCTGATTCCCTGACCCTACTTCAGACGAAACAGAGCAAGTTACAGACGTTGGGGCAATTGTCAGGTCCGGGAAGCAGACTACACTGTAGCTCGCTTGCACCCATTCACAGATGTGTAACCGATTGCAAACAAAATGTGGACTAACTAAATTTGGTAAATTGGGGGCAGTGTTTGAAAAAAAGTCGGGTTCTTTTTCCATCATTGGACATTGCAAATTGCACTTTCCTTGAAAATGACAGCACACCAGGTGCCATTATTTCACAGGATGCTTGAGATTATTATTCACTTAAAGTCAATGTAAGGCATTTCATAATTAGTTGGCCAATTTTTTTAATTTTTTTTTTGATGTTTGCAGATGTTGTACATGTATGTACCTTTAAAATATGTAGACACATTTCATCCTGTGATAGCTAAGTAGGACACTGGACATGTAAGTCTTTATAGACCTTGCATTGCAGGTACCGTACATTGTATCGTAGAGGGGGTGCTTTATTACTTTTAATTGAGTAACAATTAATGCACACAAGGTTTGATCATGTCTGTCCAAGTGATATAAAAACCATTGCCCTCTGACTCCTCCCTTATGCATAAGGGCAATTCCATGGTTACTCACGTTACATTTTTGATGTAATTTTGAGTTTCCTTGGGCTGTAATTACCTTACTGAAAGGTTTAATAACTGTTTATCCCCATGGTAGGTAGAGTAGACCTAGACCAACCTAAGCACCAAAGATGACATCAAGAAAAATGGGTTATGTACGATAAACAAGACACACAAAATCGGTTACTCACGTTACCAAAATGTAACGTGAGTAACCGTGGAATTGCCCATAAGGTCTATTGTATGTAACTGTACATTATCGCCATTGCATTGTATCAAGTATGTACAACTGTGTTTTTTTATGATTATGCTGGGTGTACATGCACACTTACATAATGTACACGTAGTCACGTACAATGTACAGTGTGTACGCCTAGCACAGATACATGTGTAGAGCCTGGCATAAAATAGAAGTGCATGCACGTATGCAATTATCTTACAACTGTCATGTTAACAAATCACAGTTGATTTTTAAACACAGCATCTTTTCTAAATAATAGTGCCTGTAAATGTTTAAATAAATAATAACAGTTTATATGCAATTCCTGCCCGATTGGTTTCAACACTCATTCTGATCAGTATGTTTTTCTGCAGTAATTTTATTGATGGACAACAAAATTACACGAAGGTTGGCAGCGTGCACCGCGTTCCTAATCTGAATTTTATTGATTTTCTTGTGGAGCTACCGTAGTAAGAGCAGCAAGGGCATCCTGCATGCACATGTTTACACATGTGCATGCATCTTGCACATATATCAACTGTGTTGTTTATATGTGCATGTAATGTTACAGTTACTTTTTTTGTATATAATTCTATAGTATTAGTTTATTTTTTAAACTTGTAAAGCGCCTTGAGCGTCTTTTTAGACGGATTTTGGCGCTATATAAATGTTCACTATTATTGTTCACTATTATTATGTCTTAAGAGTGTTTTGTACATTGTCAGGGTTAATTTTTTTTTTTTTTTTTTATAGCTTTCAGCGATTAGTCTATATGACATTCTGCAGCCATGGGTGTTGGTGAATTCACAAAGTGGAAGTAAATATTTTAAGTACAGGATCAACAAATACAATATTACAAACATCAAATTATTTGACAGTGTCACATATTCTGCTGAGAGAAATACAGGGTGGGTAAAGAAAAACGAAACCCAAATGTCAGGACTATTGTTTTAGAGAAGTTCTGCATGTAGCACTTTCAAAATCTAGGATATGAAAGCCCAATTCATGTGCTATCTTTTAGTACAAGAATCATTCAAATCACTCATGTACATTGTACTTTTCAAGTTACGGAATTTTAAACACAACCACCGTTTTAAGGTTCTGTCCACGGATCCCAAAAATGGTGTGTGTTCTTTTCAGCAAAACGAAAACAATTCACACACATCCCTATGTGATTTGTTTTCGTTTTGCGGAAAGAACACTCAATTTTTTTGTGATCCGTGGACAGAACCTTAAAACGGTGGTTGTGTTTAAAAGTCCGTAACTTGAAAAGTACAATGTACATGAGTGATTTGAATGATTCTTGTACTTAAAGAAAGCTTATGAATTGGGCTTTCATATCCTAGATTTTGAAAATGGTACATGTAGAACTTCTCTAAAACAATAGTCCTGACATTTGGGTTTCGGTTTTTTTTTTACTCATCCTGTATTTCTCTCAGCAGAATATGTGGCACTGTCAAATAATTTGATGTTTGTATTGTATTTGTTGATCCTGTACTTAAAATATTTACTTCCACTTTGTGAATTCACCCACACCCACGGATGCAGAATGTAATATAGACTAATCGCTGTAAGCTAAAAAAATGAATAAAATTAACACAACGTACAATGGGTAAATAGTGTCTAAATGATGTAACATGAAACAGATCTTGTGAGGTGCTGTGGTCCAATGGTTACGGTGTTCGCCTCGTGTGCCGTGGTACATGGGTTCGAATCCTGACCATGGGAACATGGTGCTTGTGCTCTTGAGCAAGGCACTTTACCATTATTGCTTTGTGCTTCGGATGGGACGTAAAGCCGTAGGTCCTGTGTGTTGTGTAATGCACGTTAAAGAACCCAGTAACACTTACCGCTAAGAGAAGGGGTTTGCCCCAGTGTTTCTGGCAGTGGCTGCAATATGCGCCGCAGCACCTTGTAAACCATTAGAAGGTGCTACTTAACGGGTCTCATATTTCTCATAAACTTCATTTACCTGTCTTTAATAATAGAGACATATCTCCAGCGCCTCGAGTACCTAATTGTTGGTAGATACGTGCACTATATAAGACTCTGATATTAATATTATATTATTAAACAAAATGCTGGCAGGCCACTTCTGGTTGTAGCATTGTAGATTCTGGTATGTTGCGTGGAATTGAATACAGCATTTTTATGAGGTGGAAGGTCTAAAAAAAAAAGTGGAGTTTGAACAATAAAAGAAGGTTGAACAGTTGAAATAAATACATAGATATAAATAAATATTGTAAATCCGAAGACTGAGTCCAAAACTGGGTTCTACCAGATGTTCCCCAATACCTATGTTCCCAATACCTTTGTTCCCCAAAATCCTTAGGGTAAGGGTTAGGGTTGGGGAACACAGGTATCAAGGGGAACATAGGTATTGGGGAACATAGGTACATGTACAGTATGCAACCCCCAAAACTGAAGGTATTGAAAACATGCAATGCAAGAAAATAGACTGCCACCTGAAACAACCAGTCCAACAACCCTTCAGTAATTAATGCATCATTGAACTGTGCCAAAAGAAACATCTGGCATGTCTGGTACTAGTCTCTATTTCTACACATTTCTCCTTAGGCAGCCACCAGACTAATGAATGAAGAGGTCGATCTTTCAAACAAATGGGCCATGGTTGGACATGTACATGTACCAGTCTAGTCTCTAGCCTCATTTTGATATCACTTGACTTCCCTCTCATGTGCAAAATATTGAGGAAAAGTCTCCTTTAAAAATTGAACTGAGTCTTCAAACTTGGTTGGTGATTTCACCAACCAAGTTTGAGGACCTTTTCTTTGCCCAATGGACATTTTGGAGAATTTTGCTGGCTACGGAGTGAGTAAAGTTGGCCTGATTTTGTTTCGGATCTTTTTCAGCACCCAAGGTCCCAGTCTGCATTATTATATCACAGAGCTCCATGATTATAATGCACCAAGGCAGAACTATTTTTTAGGTGCTGCTGCTCATGTTTGACATCACGGCAATTGACCTACCGTATCGCCATTTGCGAGTTAGCCACGCCCCTCAGACAACACATCTGATCGGTTGTCAGAATACTAATGTGTAATGACAGAAATTGGGAAGCCATAAAATCTTTCTTGTTTTGTTTGTTTTGTTCCGGTACATGTAAATGTATTGCAGTGTATGTACACATACATGTACCGGTATATGTACATGTAATCTTATGACAGCACACCTTGAACATGAACATGTTGCGTAGTATTTAACAATTGTTGACTGGTGTGATGTGGGATATGACGTTTTGAACACCCGAGGGGTGCAAAGCACCCGAGGTGAACTATGCGCCCCGAGGGTGTTTAAAACGTCATATGCCATATCACACCAGTCAACTATTGTTTTGTTATAATACCTACATGTACATGTACCGGTATGTCTTGGATTTTTTTGATCTTGATGTAAAAATCACGAAAACAAACAGCAGTAAACACAACAATCATGACAATCGATCCGCAACTCATATGCATGTCGTGTGCTCGAAACAGCTAATAGTCTGCAAGTTCGCTACGTTTTACGTGTGAAACGCATACGTACGCGTTTGCATAAGCGTACATACATGTACCATACCGTACGCACAAAGTCATAGCACACTCCCTGTGGGATATCACGTGTCCACAGGGAGTGTGCTATGAACTAAACACGTGATTGATCTAGGCCAATGAAAATACAGTATTCAAGACAGAGGTAACAAACATGTATGACCCCCCCCCCCCACGCACAATTTGTACATACAGGGGGTACATGTACATTGTACACTGTACAGTTTGCATGTATTATGGATGTCAAATACTGTTGTACAGAACATACAGCGAAGCTATGTGTGTACTGTACACAGTTGACATACATGAACGTGGCTGCATATATTCAATTAGGGAGGGTTAGCTGCAGCACATAATGAGCAAACGGTGTGGAAAGTGCAATCTTCACATGTACACTTTAAAATTGCAACGCATAAAATGTGTATTAAATCATTGTTGCATTCAGGGTTGGTAAAAGAGCAGTTAACCCTTTTGTTTAAATATCAAAAAACAAATTTTCAAAATGCTTGCTGGATATAAATAAAGGAAGAAAATCTGTATAAATTCTCAAGTTGTTCCATGCAAACATGCCATTTTGAAGAAAGCACATGTTTTATAAGAAATTTGATGTATTGAACACTTACAATACCTGGGACAGTTTTCCTGACTTTTCCTATCAGTCAGGCGTTCCTCATGTTTGTGGTTTTAAACTGCTGTTAGGATCATTTGCATTAAAGGGAATATACAACATTTGCAAACATCGAAAAATAAAACTACCAAGTTTTTACGAAATACCTTACTAGGATGTTGGTAAATGACAATCTAAAGCATTTTGTAAATTATGGCACCTGGTGTGAAGTCATTTTCAAGAAAATGGTATTTTTGTATACATTTCCAACGGTGGTCGTCCGACCAGTGTTGGAAAAACCTAACTATTTTTCAACTACTGCTCCAAATTAACCATTTTTTCAGTCCAAATTTTGTTTGCTATTGGCTACATGTTTCATGAACGGGTGCAGGCCAGCTAGACTGGTTCCTGTGCCTTACAAATTTCCAGCATCTATAAATTTTATCTTTTGTGGAGTCAGGGAACCAGACTGCTTAAACATTTTTGTTTTTCTTGGTTTTTCCAACCTTTTCGAACACAAAACTTCAAAAATGTCAGTGTAACAATATTTGATCTATATACTAACCCCTCAAATAGTTCATTTCTGAAAATTACATCAAAAACCAATGATGTACATTCCCTTTAATCACAAACATAACCTAGCGAATTATTATCAAAAATAATACTTGGATTAGAGATACCGGTACCTTCATGCTCCAGGATGTCACTGGCTCTGCCTCAACATATTGACAGTGATTGCTGGAGGATTTTGCAGGGTTGAGGCGGTAGTCACCCCTCCAAGGACCACATCCAAGAAATAACACAGGATTTTGCAGGATTGAGGCTGTATGCAATTTTTACATGGAGGCAGGTGAAGGATTTTGCAGGATTTAGGTTGCATCCGAGCAAAAATGCCCAGGGAGAACTATGAGGTACCGGTACAACATTCTGGGATACCTCAACCATTAAACGTGAACATTTTTACGTTTGAGCTGAAAAGGCTTACATTAATATTGGGGGAAATGGACTTTATTTGTAACTCGAGAGAAGTATAATGACTGAGAACTGGAAACGTCAAATTTAACAACATTGCTTGAAATCCCCATAAAATTGTATCACCATACACCTGAGCGGTATGCAAATATCCCTGCTATTTTGAAACATTGACCAACTTGCAAGACTGGAAGTTAATCCATTACACAAGCCTAGAGAAACCTGTGGATAATGGTGGAGAAAAAAAATTGAGGAAATATTCAGGTTTAGAGGTGGGGGAAATCCTAGCCATATAATCAGGGGAGAACTCTCAAAAATCAGAACCAAGTAGGAACTGAAAACTAAACCATATTGGTCTGTTTTATAGAAAGAGAAAAAAAGAGAACCACTTAACCAACCCGTCTTCAACAATTCAAATAATAAGCAGTGTTCTCTGTGCTTGTACATGTACATTGTAACAGTATGGGCGTACTACACCAGTACAGGTCTGTACTTTATAATGCGTACTGTATTGTGAGCAAATTAAGTCTTACATTTGCCCTCAGTGCTGTGGGCAAGACAAGTGCATAATTTGTCGATATTGGAGAACTGAAAATTGGGCTGCATGATCTATAGGAGGAGAGTATTGAACTGGACAAGACCTAGCCCCCGAAAAGCTTGCCAGAAGATTTCGACTCTGCCTTCACGATCATTATCATAATGAAGGAACATTAATGTACAAGTATGTTGATCCAGCATGGCAGGTAATGACTCGGAACGGGTGCGGTGCATGGATAGTAACTGCAGGCTAGATCAGTTTCCATTAGATTGATGTTGTACATGTAAGTCTGGTTCTGAAATTGAGATTTTATTTTTTTTTGAGAGAATTCTTCTCGGTTAATTTGATGTTAATCAACCATGTTTGTACATGTTTTTATGCATTCATATCATACATTTTGTACATTGAATGCCATGATTGCCATGGTTGTAAAAATGTTTTGGGGAAGATGTTGGAATATTCAGACCACGTTGCAGGCACTTTTGAGTGCCAGCCCGACGTTTTTGATATCTTTGTATAATCATATTTATTACTAGGCTTTGGATGCGTGTAGTGCACAGATTTACCGGTATGTAGGTCATCCGTGTGGTCCTAAACGTTGTACACAATGTGTAGACAGCGCAGATATATCGCGTGTGAATACATGAATAGTAAATTGTCAATTGCACAGTTTTTTTTGCTGATGTTATTTAATCCCGTTTGATTTGATTGAAAGAGGATTGACTTGCCGAACATACATTTGTACACGTGTGTACAAACTGTACATGTGCCATCTGTCTGTGTTTTAACCCTACCTTGGGTATCTTTGACTAGAAAGTATCCCGAATCTGCCAAAATCCACCTACTGTGTCATACATGTACACACAAATTTTGGTGTTGTGACTGCTCAGTATATGGAGGTACCGGTATCCTGAATCCATCAAAATCCTGCAGTACCGCTAGGCTTACAGTCCTCAATCCATCAAAATCCCCCGTTTTCATAAAAATCCCCTGTTTTCAATATGGAGGTATCCTGAATCTGCCGAAATACTCCAAAACAGGGGTATGGATTTTGATGGATTCAGGGTGTTAAAGAAGGATTAGTCGCTATACGAGGCTTTCATTGAAGGCTACCCGTACCAGTACCACTTTGGAATACTGTCTTTATTGGTAACGGAGCTGATAACTAAGCCTATGGATGCCAAACAAAGGTTATGGTATACATAGATGTTACATTATAACGTTACGGACGTAACGTGTCTGAAATCAACTTCAAACACGTTATAAAAAACATGATACTGAATCATGCTATTCTAACTTCAGTGTGATATTTTCATAAAATGTAAACCTTTCTCTCTGACTTAAAAACAAAAAGTCACAAAACCATTTTGCATATAAGAAAAAAATGACTACCTAAATTTAGCCCCAAATCCATTTCTTTGACAAAACAAAATACATTTAACCACATTCTATCTCACTGTCACACCACTTAAAATAAAAGGCCTTGTTGTCCCTTTCATTTGATACCACATTTGAGGTTGTGATGCTTGTAGTTCTGAAGATTTCATACATTTTGTAAATCGTTCTACTTTTCAGCCATGTCCACTTTGTGTGGAATTGCCCTGCTATTTTCAAGTTTCACCTCGAAAAATAGATTTGTTTTTTTCAATTGCTATATTCTCAGCAATAAAAAAGTTATTCACTTTTGAATGAGACATCGAGCGAAAAAAAAATCCACTTTTGTTATTGAATTATTTCTTAACAAAATTTGAATTATTGGCTACCAGACAATAATTTTGGCTCTCGCAGGGCGGGTTTATTTGTGCACAAAGTGAGGGTCGCAGACGCCCAGAATCAAATTGAAAATTCGTCAGAAAAAAAAAAATCAATTTTTGAACTTACTGGTTGTCAACTTTAAGAACTTTAAAGGGAATGTACAACATTTGCTTTTGCTGCGATTTTCAGAAATAAAGGGATTCGGAGGATTAGTATGTTATAGCAAATATTGTTAAACTGACTTGTTTCACGTTTTGGGCTTGAAGATGCTGGAAAAACCAATAAACCAGTCATGTTCTTGTAGTCTGGTTCCCTGACCCCACTTAAGATTAAACGGAGAAATGTAAAGACTTTGGGGAATTGTAAGGTCATAGAATCATTCTAGCAGGCTTGTACCCCCTTCACAGGTGTATCAATTGCAAAGAAAGTGCGGAATAACTAAGTGAAAAGTTAGGAGCAGATTTGGAAAAAAACCCAGTTTTTTTCCAACGCTGGTCGGCCGACCAGCGTTGGAAAAATACACTTTTTCTTGAAAATGTCAGCACACCAGGAGCCACAATTTTACAGGATGCTTTAGACTGTTAATCCCTAACAATTCAGTAAGGTATTTCGTGATTATTTGATCATTTCATGTTTTTTTATGTTTGCAAATGTTGTATCTTCCCTTTAAGCAAGCTACATAATACTTTAATACAGTGAAGTACATGTAGTTGATAATGTACATGTATGTACATGTGTACAATGTATATGTCTGTCTTTGTTAATACACACATGTACGTACGGTACGTGCATTGCAAAACTATCTTGATTACGCACATGTGTATAAAACGGTGAAGCACAGTCTGTGGAACTTGTAGTCCAGCCTTCTCAGGAAATTGTGCATTTCCTAGTTCCTGAACCAGAAGTCAAACAACGACTCCAGGTTTCAGAAAAGAGGATGTCAGAGGCAGGACGCCCCATTCGGTTTTTGCACCGCACAGCTGATTAATTATATACTTTTTTTGAGGTCAAGGATATGCAAGTGCATGTATCGTGTGTAGAAGTCCAATAGCTCAATGAACGGTGGCTCAGTCGAGGTCTGAAGAAACCTCAACATATCAAGCATTGTCAGTTAAAGGGAATGTACAACATTTGCTTTTGCTGCAATTTTCCGAAATAAAAGGATTTGGAGGATTAATATAATACTTAATAGCATTATTATTAATAGTATGTTATAGCAAATATTGTTAAACTGACTTGTTTCACATTTTGGGCTTGTATATATGCTGGAAAAACCAAGAAAACCAATCATGTTCTTGTAGACTGTTTCCCTGACCCCACTTAAGATGAAACTGAGAAATGTAAAGACTTTGGGGAATTATAAGGTCAATGAATCAGTCTAGCAGGCTTGTGACCCTTCTCAGGTGTGTTATCAATTGCAAAGAAAATGCGGAACAACAAAATATGAAAAATTAGGAGCAGTTTGTCAGAAAAGCCAGTTTTTTTTGGTTTACAGGTTTTTTGAAAATGTCAGCACACCAGTAGCCATAATTTTACAGGATGCTTTAGACTGTCATTCCCTAACAATCCAGTAAGGTATTTTGTGATAATTTGATCATTTCGTTTTTTTTTGATGTTCGCAAATGTTGTATCTTCCCTTTATTGGTAATGGACGCCATTTGCACAAAAAAAATGTGTCTTTGCTGGTTCCAGGAACAATAAATCTGAAGCAGGTTATTAAAAAAGTAACCTGTCCAAACGTCAGCTCATTTGATGTACTTTTTGAGAAAACAGTTAATGCATTTTTCTCAATGCAAAGCATAGATTTCCGTTGCAAGCTTGATGGTTTGGTCCTAACCATCGCAAGGAATTGATGGTAATTCCTCTTTTCTCAAAAATGACAGCATACTAGATGCAGTGATTTCACAGGATGTATGATTGTATTAATTGACTTACAATCAAGTAACGGTAGGATATTTCATTATATTTAATTTTGACAGTTTCATTTTTGATTGTTTGCAAATGGTGTCCATTAGGCCAAATAGAAATAAATTACATGTTTAGTGTCCCTGCCCGCTTCCGTTTTGGCAGCCACTTGGATTTTTTATTTTATTTTTTTTGAAAAAAAAAAGCAAAATGTCGCCTGATTTCATGAAAACATAAAATACTTGCGAATTGGAACTTCTAATTTTAGACTCTATCGGTCACTTTCCACATCATTCAGTTGACCCTGCGATCTCCAATCCAAACCAGCGCGGACGGTACGTGGATCATAGACTGAGTGACCACGTGCATGCGCCGCATTATGAATCCAAGTTTTAATGCTTGGAATAAATTCACGGAAACGGACAAAATATATATATAACACAGAAAATATTTCTTCCAGTTTTGTGACATTACTGGTTTTAGATCGTTTCAAAAATATTTTGCTTGACTTATTTCACAGTGTCGATATCGTTCCCGATTTAGCTGGTTCCCATCTTTATACCCTTCCAGTTTTTATCACTATTTGGCGGGAACCAGTCTATGTGCTAATAGGGAGCAAGATTTTTTAAGGCGGCAAAACACTTGCGGTCAATGGGGCGTCGTTGCCGGAAAAAAATACTTTGGCATATACTTCATGCCCTCTCGATCACCATCGATGTGAAAGAAGTAATATGGAAGGGGTTATACATTTGTAAATATACATGTATGATAGTTTTGACGTCATAATGTTGTTGAGATGCATTTTTGATGAGACAAAAGGCAACATGGACTTGTTTTTAATATACAAAATTTAACTTCACTCTCATTTCAAAGTTTGCCCTTCGAGCACTTGAAAACTATGATTTCTCGTTCGCGCCGTTCTAAGTAGCAGCAATGTGATGTGGCTGGGTTTCTTTTGGCATTGGACATCCTACTAAGGGCCTCTAAAACAGGTTTCTTATGCACGAAGACGATAAACAGGTATACTCCCACAGCAATTGTGTTGACGTTCTTATTTACTGCCGAACCCGAACCAAGCCAATGTTCCGATAAAAATAGCCGAACCCAACCCGAACCCAAACCAAGTGAAGATTCTTTATCAGTACTAGAAATTTCACTTCTTCAGCCAGATCGTAAGCAAATCTAAGTACCTCAATCTTAATCCTCAATCTCTACTTGTATCTCTGGTGGCGTATCTATATATAAATCTGATGTTTTTGTTGGGTCGTTAGTTGAATGAGAGACGATGCATGACGATCATGAATGTTCGTGTCGCATGGATTTATGGTCGGAGGCGTGAAGTCAGTTCAGATATTTATTGTTGATCAAAAGCCACATCAAGTGTCACGTTTTTAATTGTCCTTTCTCTCGCTCTTTTTCTTCTCTTTATTTTTTTTTCGGTCGAGGTGAAGAGATCTATATGCGCAAAGACAAGCTCTTAATCTCAGCAAACCCGGATGAATCTTTAGTCTACATTCATGACATGGTGCATGTATCAATCTGGGCCACCAAAAGTTTGTTGAATTTTGTGTTCCTTCATCACCTTCACCATTTACTCGAAATAGAGAAATCTATTGCACTTTTTTTTTTCATTGTAAAACTGTGCAACAAATTTTAAACAAAACTATTGAAACCATTGTAGATGTTTTATTCTCATGTCTAGCATTTCTGTATCATTTTTATGTCTTTGAACAGTATAAAAACCGACGGTTGTCGGAATTTTTTTTAAAAGTGGCAGCCATCTTAAAAATAGATAAAAAGTCCCAAATAAAAAGTCCCACATCCTCACTGTTTTCTAAAAACCTGGATGCTAAACATGTTTTTTTTTTTACTTGGCCTTAGCTTTAAGTTACATGTAAACTATAGTGTACTTCATGGTTCCAAGAAATGTATAAATTTAATTGGTTGTAGTTTTACGTTTTATTATATAACGTGTTTGATGGTTCTGGTTGCAAATAACAAAACCTGTAAAACACCACAAGCCGAGCCAATAAAGGGGCGATGAGATGAATTTTTCTTGGGAACACATTTTGTGCAACTTTCACACTCCTCTTAAATGTATGAAAACTATTTGGCATACCTTTTTGGTTAATGTTATTGAAAAGTGCACTTCTTTTTTTATTTGAATTTTCCATGCTTTTCCGGACAACTGAGGGCGCTTTTGCTGTGATGTCATTTCAGGAAGACACTGTTCAGTTTAGGGGTTTTCTGTTCAACTTGTGAACCCGACAATTTGCTCATTGAAAACATTTGTGAGAAAAATTTGCTCATTGGCTTACTGCCATGTACTGACACAAAAACGAATCACCAAAGAAAAGAAAATCCACGACAGCAAAATGACCAAATTTCTGGCAAATTTTGGTGATGAAATACCGGTAGCTGTAACATTGAGGTTTCTGTCGGAAATGGCATCACTTTTGCTCATGAATATGTAAATTTGCATTAGCATAAAAACCCAAAAGGCACCAAAATACCCTTGAAAATGGCAAAATGAAATAGAAAATAAGGTCAAATGAAACACAAAGGTGCATTTTCAAGGATTGCTCTCAATAAAAACAAAATACATGGCATGGGCCCTTTAAGACCTGAAAATGGGCCTGAGTCCCAAATGGTAATATTAAATTGCCAAAATACATGTAAGCCTACACGAAATTCATAAATATTAATGAATGTGCCACATGCATGCACATTATTCAGCAGAAATTTCTCTTTGGCCCCCAAAATATATGCCGTGTTTACCATAACCCGACCAACTCAAAACATTTTTGTTGGCCTTTGTCATGTTTGTACAATTGTAATATTGTCCATTGAATTTGTACCGTACATCCTGGTGTACATGTACATCCAAAACAACATGTTTGCACATTTTGATCACATCGTGTTTGGATCACATCGTGCTTGCAAAGTTGCACAGTTTGTGTTTTGATTGTACCACAGGAAAAAAAAACATTATTACTCGGACTTGGGCAAAGGAAACGAAGCATTTTTACAACGAAGTGGCCATTATTATAGCGACCATAACGCAGTTTTCAAGGAATATTATTGCTGCATTGCCAAAATAAAATTAAAATATTGCGAATTTATATCACGATTGGGTAAACATTGAACTACCATGCCGAAGGTATCGCAATTGAATCCATTGTTTCAGAGATTTAGTTTTCCCTTTTTATTTTATTTAAATAGTTTTCTTTACTTTATATTCAAGTCAAATCCTACTTTTTATTGGACACGTTATGATATTTAAATCAAATCCTACGTTTTGTTGAAGTAACTTCATTTTTTCCCCCTAGAGATCCGTGGCCTTGGAGCATTTTTTTTTATCAAATGGAAATAAAGTCCGTGAACTATGCGATTGATAGTCTGGTTCCGAGACCAAAAAGATCCTGACGTCGAGTATTGTCAGTTCAGAAAACTGCCAGAACGATAGCCACAGTGTTAAAAGCCAGAATGTAGCTAATGTTGTGAATGAGGTCATGTTACTCAAGATAAATCAGTGATTAATTTTTTCCCCTGCTCAACTGCAAATTTTCATACACCTCTAGTGTAATGGGTAAGTGTTAATTTCCCACACCTGATATAGGATAACACTTGAACATGTAACTGGGAGCATGGTGACTCACACCTTAATGTGTCTGTCCAAAATGTTAAGTGGTTGTGAATGTGAGAATGACGGTGGGAGAGAGAGAAAACAAGAGACACCTAGTGATGTGGAACATGAACTCAGTATTCAGGTTATCCTTGGAGGCATGCACATGCTGTAGGATCATTTGCATTTAGTAACCTACTAAATTGTTATCAAAACCCTAACTTGGATTGAAGGTAGAGTGTATCATTTGCAGCTATCCAAAAAGTAACTGACAAAATTTATTGTTGAAAAGCATACTTGGTTTAAAGATATATTCTTGTAGTAATGGCATTGAACTGCCTGTGAAATTATTCTTTCTGGCATGCTGTTGTTTTGAAGGAAACATAAAAGCAGGTCATTTTCAAAGATGCGTCTATTTATGCATTGTTGGAATTTAGTTCGTTTTTAGCTCGGCGAAGCCGTGAATGGGTGCAATCAGCTGAATGAGAACGTGTCCCGGATGCTGATTTTTGGGCACAATTCAAAACATGACTCGGCAACTTTTAAATTGAAATCAAGATCCTAGAATGTTTTGTTTTTTTTTCGGAATATTCACTGAGCTAAAACTTCATAGTTGTCAAGCACCCTTCTTTAGATTTTGAGCACTTTTTTGCTTCATACAAAAAAAATGTACAAATGACAAATGATTACTACCTTCGGCATATCAGTGTCCAGACTCCAACCAGTCTTAAACATAGTGTTTAAAACCGGTCAAGCACACGTTTATTCCCTTATTAATATCCGATTACCACTTTTTATACACCCTGTGCATGTACATTGTATATTGAATCATCAGTTGCTTACTGTGTTTTACATAAAATGAGTATGTAGGTCAAGACAATATGGATTACGAGATGCTAATCCAACACTTAAAATATCTTTATTTTTTCTTCCCACCAGATTGACCTTGAGCCGTCTGGGAAAGTCCATGTTGTCATTGAACTCAAGGGATCATCTGAAGGTATTACACTGATTCCTATTAATTCTTTGATGTACACTTTATGAATGTATTGTAATCCTCTTATATCAATCTGTTTGTGGATGGGCAAATGTCATTTTGCTAACAAAACACCTCTGAAAAATCTGTTGTTTGAAACCTTTTCAAACATGTACATTGTACAGGCTGTTGAATACACAAAGTAAAGTTTACTTACGGTAGATGTGTTTAAAGATGCATGCCTCATGCTCTTCAAAAAATGGATTTTTTTTCTCCTAGGTAACAAATATTCAATTTGTACTTGTACTACGTGTCAAAAGTAGATGTCCTGCCTTTGATCCTAAATAACTCTGTTGTGGAATTAAACCAAAATTTTAGATCATGTACGCAAGGCATGACAAATTTTATGGAATGAGTTTCATCAGCTTTGTGCAAGAGGATGAGATTTAAACGCCATACGAAAACAAATACCCACTTACAGAAGCTGCCACTTTAGACTTAGCGTCCTCCAATGTCGATACAATGCTGGAGATGGTGGTGGAAGGTGCGTGCTGTGGCTGAAAGCTTTTGAAGGAATGCAGGATCACCCCTGATGTCATTGCACACCTCCTCAATCGTTTGGTGCAACACACGATCGAGGAGGTGTGCAATGACATCAGGGGTGATCCTGCATTCCTTCAGAATCTTTCAGCCGCAGCACGCACCCTCCGCCACCATCTCCAGTGCTGTATCAACATTCTGAAAATGAGTATTTTTTTCGTATGGCGTTTAAATCTCACCCTCTGAGCTGATGAAACTCGCTCCATAAAATTTGTCATGCCTTGTTTACATGATCTGAAATTTTACACTTCATTCCAATTTTGGGTGTCTGCAACCCTCTGAAAAAAGGGGGCTTTCATTATTCGCACATGGTGTTTCCACAAACCTTTCATTATTTAGTATCTTCACCATGCAAAGCCTCAAATCTTACTTACTGGGCTTTCATTTGGCGAACAAAATAACCCACTCTGCGAGAGAAAGTGGGGGATGTTCCAGTTGTTGTCATGAGCTTTTGTCACACAAAAAAAAAGAAGGCTTAATTTTGTAAGGTTAATTTTGAATATCCGGTTTCCACAATCCATACCGAATAGTGGAATTCAAACCAAATTTTAAACAATCCAGATTTGAATCCCACCACTTGGTTGTATTGCCCTTTTAGAAAGTGTGTGTTAGAATAGTCTGCAAAGTGGGTTTCGGGTAACTAATTAAACCCAGAATAGGATTAGGTATTGTCAATTTTGTTGCGGTATCGGGTACCCGGGGATCTTTCCCAGGTTTACGGGAATGGGACACCTTCATCAACCTTGTCCAGTACATACATGTTCCGGTACAGTATGTCAACCTCTTTGAAATCTCACATAGAACCAGCAATTGTATGGTGTACACGTCAATGTAAAAGATCCGAGACTAATCAGTGAGACTTTAGACTCGGACATGTGCCTGTACGTGACTCGTGACTCAAACTCCTCATGGAAGACGCGGGACTTGAGCTTTGATTCTTTGGATTAGCTCCAGCATTACTTGTCACGGGGTAATTTAGTTTTATCGCCCCATCGCAGACAGTGGGGAAAAAAATCCCTCCAACATTGGACTTCACGCATACAATGTGGGAAACTTGAAGTTGTACATAACATGCATACATGTACATGTACATCACTGTGCTGGAAACATGGCTCATTGTGAAATTGTATTGTGAGTGCTTCAGGCTGCTCACTAATGTGCATGCATGCATACATGCTGTTAATGTATGCAAGTCACTTAACATCATTAATATATGCTTGTATGACTAGGCGCCGCATATGTATGTATGTGTCTTTACATTTAGAACAGCTGTTAGCATAATGTCATATTGTGCAAATGACTATTATTAAATGTTAAATACACATACCGGTATATTGAAGAAAAATACCCCTTTAATGTGACGTCACATGACATATGATTTTCATCTATAAAGCCCGGTTCATACTTCATGCGAATGCGAATGCGAATGCGAAGCGAATTTGACGTCATGGCATGTTCGCTGCGAAATTCGCCCGAGTTGAAATATGTTCAACTTTAACGAATTCGCAGTGCGAATACTTGCCATGACGTCACAAATTCGCATTCGCTTTCGCACCGAGTATGAACCGGGCTTATCATATCCCGGTATGGTACATATCAAGTTACAACCAAATAGGACATACCGGTATCATTCTTATATAGGACTTAGAAAAATGCCCCTTTAATGTGACGTCATATGACTTGTGATGACGTCAATCATGACATCACTTCATATACACCCCACACCCAATGCATGTACGTGTATCTGCCTGATGACACTCAGACAGCGAATGCAGGGAAACGTTAACTCGTACCAAGTCAAATCGTACTCATCATTTCGTACCCAGGTTAACTCGTACCTACATGTAAGTCATGTCATACACTACAAGAAAATAGCCATCATTTTTCAAAACTTTGGGATGGAAACACCCCAAAAAGATATATTGCAGTGTGATTTTCCGCATTTCCCAAGCCGGGCCGGTGATAGAAACAATAGTTCTCTTTTGAAATATCAATAAAGTTGATAATAAAAAACTTGTTAGCAAATGTTTCCTTTTTGATGTTTCAGCCTAAAAAGTAGATTTTGTTTATTACATTACTTTTAACAATACCAAAGTTAAAAACTTTTAATTAGACACTGGCCAAAAACATGTATAACCTCCCACATTCAATTATAGGAAAGAAATGTGAAGTGCGCCTGTCGCATGTCAATCCAATTTACAGCAAAAAAAAAACCATTAAAAGATCCGCATCCGAACAACTTCGTCCTCAGGGATATTTAATTGGCAACCTTGTTTTGAAGAGGCGTTAGATAGGCCCACTGTACTTGTTTTGGGAGCATTCTGTTAAGTCTGGTTCCCTGACCTGACAATTCCCTGACGCCCTGATGTCTAAAAGTCTAAATATTTAATGGATGTCATCGTGACGTCATCACACGTCATGTGACGAAGTCACAATGACTTCATGATGAAATCCATGTACACTTTATACCGCTATGTTACATGTACCGGAAGTTCTTTCTGATGTTAATGTACCGGTACACACAAAATCATGATGTGATTAAAATCTTCTACCGGTAGGCTCTGCTGAAAAAATCCCTGCAAAATGTACAAATGTATGTGTTTTCATTTGGAAAACTGCATGAATTTTTTTTTTTCTTGGCTGTGATGTGACATGAATGATTAAATGTGCAGCTACTGCATCCCGGGACCTCCTGATGACATTTAGACACAGTAGTTTGGCATTTGGATCCAACCAGAATGGGGAAGAACAAGTCAGCAGTTTTATTTTTTCTTTGGGATTTTTTTGTTCAACCTTAGTGGTTGAGTGTTCATGTAGTTGTGTGTAGCTGTGAATGCTCCTTCACGTTGACATGAAATTTGACAAATTTTCATAAGCTAATTTGGTACCAGATTACGGGCTCCAGGCGCGAACAGAGAGGGCATTTTTACCACTTTCGAGAACCACGTGTGCACGTACTGTTCGCGCGCGTACAGCGCGAAAGTACACAGGACTGTTTTTTATTCTGAAAAATGTGCACAAAGCCTAGTAAGCATCAGGCATTGTCAGCAATGCGTTCTAATGTCTCTCCCAGTGGTCTCCCCCAACTCTCCCTTTCTTACCGTTGAGGGGGTACTTGTGCAGGGTGCCCATATTCGGGATGCCCATGGATACCATGGCAGCTGATGATTTTTAACCTGGTAACATGCACAATTAAAATATTTTAGCAAGGATGTTAATATTTAGTTTTTGAAACACAGAATCACAGTGTTTCTTACATGTACATGTTGTACCCTAATCTTCCAAACTTGTTTGGTACCGGTACTGATACACAATGATGTGTACCGTACAAGTACATTAAAGGGAATGTACAACATTGGCTTTTGCTGCAATTTTCAGAAATAAGTGCATTTGGAGGATTTATATGTTTTAGCAAATATTGTTAAACTGACTTGCTTCACGTTTTTGGCTTGTAGATGATGGAAAAATCAAGAAAACCAATTATATTCTTGTAGTCTGGTTCCCTGACCCCACTTAAGATGAAATGGAGCAATTTATAGACTTTGGGGAATTGTATGGCCAGAGTATCAATTTAGCTGGCTTGTACCCGTTCACAGGTGTGTAATCAATTGCAAAGAAAATGTGGAATAACTAAATATAAGAAATATGGAGTAGTTTTTGAAAATAGCCAGTTTTCTCCAGCGCTGGTCGGCCGACCAGCGTTGGAAAACTACAATGTTTCTTGAAAATGTCAGCACACCAGGAGCCACAATTTTACAGGATGCTTTAGACTGTCATTCCCTAACAATCCAGTAAGATATTTCGTGATAATTGGATCATTTCGTTTTTTGATGTTTGCAAATGTTGCATCTTCCCTTTAAAGGAATCCAATACATGCCTAGTCTTTTTCTCCCCCAGTCTTTCTCTCAAGAGATCTTTTGCTTTCTAGCGGTCCCTTTTCTGTTGTTGTACACTTTAATAATCAGAACAATGAACTGTTGAGATGACTTTTTTTTCCTTTTCCTGAAAATGGTCAAAACCTGACTCATTACGCCTTCTAACATTGACTTTGATGCCATATAAGTCATTACGTTATGATGATACAGTACATTAAATGACACAAAGCTATTCTTTTACATATTTGACATAAATTTGCAAAGTTGGTTGTTTTTCGGCGAACTGCCAACCTCATTTCCTTGTTTCTCCAAATGGGCGCAAACCCATTGATGCATAAATTCTGCAAAATAAAAATTAATTCTGCATATATATACACGGTAATTTGAAAATTTGTTGGGAGAAAAAAAATGCATTTTACTGTTACAAAGTTGTGTCCAAAGGAGCAATAACCCTTTCCAGATACATGTACATGTCTACGACTTCATTGGAAACAAATATAAAGACAATATATTGACAGTGTGCAAAATATATTGCAAATGTATAAATTTATAAAAGAAAAAGAAGAGGAGGCAGCCAGGAAAAATGGAAGCGGTCGGGGACGAAAAACTGGTTTATTTTTTTTTTACTTGGCCGTACTTGGTATGCACTGGTAACATTGTACATTGTTGCGTCGATACATGACGTACTTATAGAAAAACAATACACTACCGGCACCTCAAAATGGAGAACAGGATTAGATGACTAGAATGAGTGATACAGGTCCCTGCGTTATGATGCACTCTGACATTTAGTCTTACCTGCTTACCTTGCTGGCACTCTGCATTACTAACACATCGGTGCTTTGAAGCCCTTCCCCCCTCCCCCATATTGACATTAAATGAATCGGTTTAGCTACTAGCAAATAAAAGCAACTGTCCGAAGCTGTCAAGCAGATTCTTGAGACAGATTTGTCTTCCAGGGTAACCTCGTTTGAGAGACTTTTTTTTTTTAAATGAAATTCGGAAAGATTTCCATATACGAAGTTCACTCAACACCCTGTGTACAAACCCTATTGGACTGAAAAATGCTAAGTGTTTTCTAAGAAAATGCTTGTATTTTCTCACTGCTTCAAATTGACTTTGATGACATGAAATTGCTATCTGGGGGCTTGTTAGTAAATACAGAGGTAAATTAGTGAACTTCGTATATGGAAATCTTTCCCAAAATTCTATTTCAAAGAAAAAAATAGCTGGGCAATTTCGTGGTAACTCACGTTACATGTAAAGGGTGTCTTCTATCAATTCTGTGCTGTTATTCTACAAAGTCACAGCATGGCATCAAGACATGGCAGAAATTTAAATATGTACCCCGCATTTGAAAGTTTCCTCACACTGTGCACTGATAGAAATTTTTTTTTAGTGCCCTTACATGTACATCATTGGTGTAAGTGATGTGCTACCATTTCAATTATTAAACAATAGCCAGTCGGAAAATCTCTTGAGGGATACATTTCGGTATCTCATGTTACGGTTTCTCACGTTGCGGTAACTCACGTTACAGTTTGTCCAGTCCATTTTTGGTACAAGTTAAACATGTAAGAAACTATCAATTAATTTTTTTTAAAAACCCACTTCATGTATTTCCACATAAATATTAACCTTTCTCTCTGCTTTAAATTTTTTGAATCGAAACTCACACTTACACTAGCATTTTGCAGGTAACAAGGTGCAAAAATGATGACCTAAAATCGGTAATTTTTTTTTATCCAAAAAATTTTTTGGAGACAAATGTACACTTAACCATATTCCATCCCACTGCCACATCACTCAAACGAAAGGTCTTGTTCCCTAACCACATTTGGGGAACTTTTAATGCTTGCAGTTTTGAAGATTTCATAAATTTTCCATTTTTCAGCCACATCCACATACTCATGAAATTGCCCCTGCCTTGTCCATGGAGTGCGTACTTTACATGTACACGTAGCCCTACACAGCGCCATAATTTAACATACTGTACATTTGTATGTGTGCACACATGTACTTGTAATGTGTTCATATTTTATGCATCTTGCATTGTCAGTCCACATGATGTTTTTTCTTTTGATGAAGCAGTTGTAACGCTCGTGAGAATATACATGTGCAGTACAATGTACCGACCAGTGTATATTATGCACCATTCTCTGGTCGAATACAAGTTTGTACTATTACTACTGTATGATGTATGTACACGTATACCCCACTACTACCATGGAATATTTACTGACAGATTAAGGCGGTGCATATATCTTGAAATGTACAATCAAGACACAGTGCAGTCTGTAATTCTATTACTCCCAGTCCGACCACTTATTTCCTATGCAAGGCACATGTGGCTAGTGTAAAGATGTGTAGGCCGTACACAGACAGGTCGCACTGTACCGTACAAGTACATGTACGTACTGTACATGTACGTACGGTAGTGTACCAGTACCGGTACATCTCCCACGCAGTGACATGGCCGTCACCAGTAAACATGTACATGATGTACATGTACAGCTGTGTCTGGTGCGATGCTGTTGGATAAACTGTGCTGTACTGGTATACGGGGTTCATGTACATGTACATGTAGGCCAAAATGTACATGTACGGTATGTGGGTTTTTTTACGCATTATCCGTACATGTACAAGTACCGGTACATGTAAAGGGCAGGCGTATGATTCTTTTAGACATTTTTTCTGAAATCAAAGTTTGCATAATTTTTGGCAATAATTTCTTCCTGAATGAAATGTTTCTCTATCTAAATTCTCGGTGTACATATACATACATGTATTTTTGATATTTAACGTTTAGGTTTACATGTATTTAACGTTAAGGTTTATTTTGTTGAGGTCATATAAAATAAAAGAATTAATGATTTACGTACACGTAGACTTTAGGTTTCGTTTCTTTCCACACATGGCATTAATAACCAGATAAGAATATTTCACAGTTGATGGGATATTGACAGTCCAGCCAAATTTTACTTTTGATTTCATGGGGAAAAAATGTACATGCATGGCATTGAAAATTGAAAAAACACTGCAGAAAGTGTGACAAATCTGTCACGACTCATTTTGGTCTGATTTTTTACTTTTCCAAAAGTTTAACGATCCAACATAAAATCCATCATCCTACACAAGAAAACCACCTCAGTGTTGCTACAAAATATCAGATACAATGATTGTGTTCTGAGAGTAAACTTTAATTCCAAATGACATCACCGATACTTTTTTTTTTTTTTTTACTCTGTGTTTTACGGAATGACAATGTAGGCCATTCAATGTTTCCTGCTTGTAAAATTGGTCATGTCACTATGTAAAAGTTACTAGATTTCAATGATTTCACAGCTTAGGCACATGGCTGCATTCCAGAAAATTCAAGATTATCACGTTACTGTTACATTATGTTATTAAAGCTATAGTCCATCATTTGCAGCCATCCGAAAAAGTAACTGGCGTATTATTGTTGAAAAACATACTTGGTTGAAAGATAGTAAATGGACTAAACTCCCTGTGAAATTAATCTTTCTGGCAAGCTATCATTTTGAAGTAATCAACGAAAGAATTCCTTTCCAACGATGCGTCTTAAGACGAATTATAGCAACGGCTCGCGCCGTTGCTATAATTCGTCGGATCAGTGCGCGACATCGCGTATACATGTAGATGCAATTCAAAACAATTGAAAACATGATTCAGCAACTTTTGATTTGAAATTGAGATCCTAGAATGCTGTTTTTCTCGGAATATACAGCTGAAGCTGAGCTAAAACTTCATCAGGTTAGTTGTTCAGTATCCTTCATTAGATTTTGAACACTTTTGTTGCTTCAAACAAACAAAATGCACAAATTACAAATGATGTCTTTAATTTAAAGGGAATACAACATTTGCTTTTGCTGCAATTTTCAAAAATAAATGAATTTGGAGGATTAGTGTGCTATAGAAAATATTGTTAAACTAGCTTGTCTCACGTTTTGAGTTCGGAGATGCTGGAAAATCCAAGAAAACCAACCATATTCTTGTAGTCTGGTTCTCTGACCCTACTTAAGACGAGACGTTGCAATTTATAGACATTGGGAATTGTAAGGTGAGAGAATCAGTCTAGCAGGCTTGTACCCCTTCACAGATGTGTAATCAATTGCAAAGTTAATGCAGAATGACTAAAGATAAAAAAAATAGGAGCAGTTTTTGAAAAATAAACCAGTTTTCTCCAACGATGGTCGGCCGACCAGCGTTGGAAAAACACAAGTTTTCTTGAAAATGTCAGCACACAAGAAGGCACAGTTTTACAGTTTGCTTTAAACGGTCATTCACTAACAGTCCAGTAAGATATTTTGTTATAATTTGATCATTTCGTTTCTTGATGTTTGCAAGTGTTGTATCTTCCCTTTAACAATTGTTGACTGCTGTGATGTGGGATGGCGTTTTTAACACTAAAGGGGCATGTAGGCCCCCTGCCGGTAGCACCCGAGGCAAGACCAGGCTGCTACAGGTACCGATATGATCCCCGAGGAGGTTAAAAATGACATACCGGTATCCCACATCACAGCAGTCAACAATTGTTTTGTTAGCCTACAAAACAGTATTTCGTGCCAGTAAAGTAAATAGATACAGGATTTTAACTCACTGTTCAAGAAATGAATTAAAGGGAATATACAGCATTTGCTTTTGCTGTAATTTTCAGAAATGGATGGAATTGGGGGGTTGGAAATATATAGTAAATATAGTTACACTGACTTTTTTGAGGTTTTGGGTTCGAAAATGCTATAAAAACCAAGAAAAACAATCATTTTCCTGTAGTCTGGTTCCCTGACTCCATATAAGAAGAAACAGAGCACTTTACATACATTGGGGAATTGTAAGGTCAGGGAACCAGTCTAGCTGGCTTGTACCCGTTCATAGGTGTGTAACCGATTGCAAACAAGTGCGATGGTCAATTGGGGCCAGTATTTGAAAAAAAGCCAGTTTTTTCCAACGCTGGTCGGCCCACCAGCGTTGGAAATTGATACAAAACTACCACTTTTCTTGAAAATGACCGTATACCAGCTGCCATGATTTTACAGGATGCTTTACACTGTCATTCACTAACAGTCCAGCAAGGTATTTCAAAATGATTTGGTAGTTTTATTTTTTGATGTTTGCAAATGTTGTATTTTCCCTTTAAATCAGTGCAGTGTAACCTCATATGAAGTTATGATTACTGTAAGATTTCCTGCCAGACATGATACCTAATTAAAGCCTTTTCACACTAGAGCCTCTCAACCCGGGTTGAACTCAACCCGGGGCGAACCCCGGGTTGAAATTGTTATTTTTCAATGCCGCATTCAACCCTGCATCGTTTCACACTTGTTTTGTGCAAATCGAGCTTATTTTGCTTCAAGGTTACTACTGTTAAACCCTGGCGAGAGTTTCAACCTGGGTTAAATCTCAACCCTGGTCTTGAAAACTAGGGTTGAGTTTCGGGGTGAAATTAATTTCAGGGTTGATGCATGGTTGGCGCAGGGTTGAAAAGAAAAGTGTGAAATGCCGCATGTTTTCAACCCTGCGTCATCCCCAAGATTTGTCTGGTGTAAAAAGGCCTATAGAGGTTGCAGTTCTCTGTTGTGAGGTGCGTGGGCCCTACACACGACCCTTCATGCATGCGCAATATGCAAGGCAGTGTACAACGTACAAACAGTGTATATTACGTAAACGGTCACTTTTATACATGTAAACTGGACTAGACCAATGAAATTACAGTATATCCAAGATGTGATAGTGCACTTCATAATCAAATTTCAGCTTCATAAGAAACATGCAGTGATAATTTTGCCCTAGGTACACACAATGTACATGTCCATGGATAACTTTCATTTTTGTCACCTTAGGACAGGGTTTCCATGGCCTGGAAAATAAACTGAAAATGTCGTGGAATTTTATGTTCAATTTCCTCCAGGTCTCAGTGGAAAAGTCACATGTGGAAGTTTGTAAAAATGACAAAAGTTGTGGAAAAGTCATGGAATTTTGCGAGGACCAATTTATTTTAAATGTTAAACTTTGTGTATTTGTAATTTAGCATCAGAAGTCTGATTTTTATACTCGACATAATGTGACCAATTTTGCTGATACAAGCATTTTGATTTCGAATTTTGCAAGTTTGGTCACAGTTTTCATAATTTGGTAATTATGGAAATGTCGTGGAATTTTATTGTCCTAAAGGTGCAGGAACTCTGGTAGGAGAGTTTTGCATGGATTTGAAAATTACATTTACGATGCATCACATTGTATTTTCATGCGAATGTACATGTACATACCGGTATATGGGTCATTCCACCGGGTTGGGGAACAATGTGTGACATATGACCATATTAAGAAAAGCATGAATGCCTTGCTAGCAATTGCTCTACATAATATTTGTTGTTGGGTGTTTCACGACTGCAGAAAGTTTGAAATGATTTCAATGTATTTTGCCAAAAATACATGTATGAGCAAAAAATGTCATTTTGGATGTAACATTGACACCGTGTCAGTGTTACGTCCAAATGTGACATTTGTACCTTTTTTTTTTAAATTTCTGCGAAACATCACCCAAATTCACTTTGCGTACTTCTTACTATACATGCAACACAATAAGAAAAGCTTTTGTTACGGTAGTCAGGTATCAAATGGAGCAGAAATGATAGCTTGGTTGTGTGGATGTAACATTGACACGGTGTAAAACCCAATGTCACACTTCCATTGAGTGATATTTACACCGTTACATCCACACTTGAGGTATTGTTTTCTGCTATATTTGAACCCTGACTATACCAAAACAAAAGCTTTTGTTGGTGCTTAGGTGTCCAGTTGTAAATATGCAATGTCAGTTTGGGTAATATTTTACATACGTGTAAAAAATAGCCAAAAAAGAATATTTGGATGTAACATTGACACGGTGTCAATGTTATACATCCGAATTAATACATTTTTGCTCATATTTTTGTCAAAGTACATTGTACTTTCAAATGATTTCAAACTTTCTCAAGTATTGAAACACCTTAAGACAAATATTATGTTGAGCAATTGTTTAGAATGCATTGATACTTTTAATAATACAACCAAATATATGGATGTAACATGCACTGCTTCCCAACCTGGTGGAATGACCCATCATGTACATGTACACTGCACGTCCCAGGCTGTCACGCATGTACCCACCCATGCTTACATTCTGTTCTCCAAATCATGTACCGGTAGGCCCATGTGAGTATTCATTCACGTTGTTCATGACATATTAGTATGCACTGGCCACATACAACATCCCTTGTGATTGGTTGGCTGTCAAGCAACCCTGGAGACATTGGGAGCCTATGATTGGCTGCCAGCGCGGCAACCACAGGACACCCCTTAGTGATCTGTGTTCCTTTTTATGAAGGGGCAGTCGCAGGCATATGACTCATCTGTGGTTTTTGGTGTCTGAATGTCCACTAATCTTGTCATCGCACTGACATTCCAAAAGAAAGGCGCTCTGTCCGCTCTGTCCGCTGCAACAATTTATTGAGGTTGATTGAACCTTATTAGGTGCAGAAATGTAGAGTCATTTCTACTGTTTGCATGCATATAATGCGTGTACATGTACAAGTACATGTATCATTTTTTTCAGTGAAATCTTCTCTGCTGTACAAATTGGTATCTTGCCTTTCTAATGTGGACTGCACATGTTTTGGTTTTCACAGAGATGGCATGTGAATGCATGTATTTATTAAATATTTTAATAAGCCACACATTCATGTACCGGTACACGCCTTAGGGTTTCAACCAACATGAAACATGCATGGATGAACAGGAGAATTCATTTGCAGGCAAAGCTGAATCCTTGTATGCTTATTGATCAATCTGTACAGCATTATGCAGCACAGTCTTGGCCTACATGATACGTACATTTTGTACCGGTAGCTCATATGTTTACTGTACTGTATGTAGCATACATGTACATGTACAGCATTCATGGTGAGGACCATTGTGTGTTTCGTCAGTAAAAACTGCATGTCAATAAAGTGTTCACATTTGCATACTTCTATGCATCCGCAGGACATAGTGACATAGACGTACGGTACAGAGTGCCCGATATGATTATATTCAAAACTACATGAGCATTTCGTGATCTGCACGACGTCCAACTAAAATCAAAACTATGGCCAGATTCACCTCTCGGTACAGAGAATTTACACACAGTTGAAGAATTCCAGTCATAAAATTCTGTGCGGTTAATCCATTTTATACTAAATCTGGTTCACGTACATACAAAATATATTCAAAATCATGCGGTACCAAACATTTTCATGCAAATTTTGAGCACAGCCTTTTTTTTTCAAAAAAAAAAAAATGAATACACAAAAACAATGCAGGTTTTAATATGTAAGCACATTAAACACACTAACCCCGTTGAACGCGCATTGCGCGGTTACACATGCTGCCAACAAACGTAATGCCCATACTGTTCCAAATCACAGTTTTACGCGCACAACTGACGATCTACATGTTTGCGTTATTTGTCTGTGGGTACAACGTACATGTGTGTACATACCGGTATGTATGGTACATGTATGTAAATGTACATGGCCTTGGCCTTTGGCTTGCACACTACTGGTACATTTTTTCCTGTTCTTGGTTTTTTTTCGCTGAATTGAAACCCAAGTGGCTGCAAAATGTCTTCGATTGTTTGCAAACTGTTTGTGAACAAACACAATTACAATTTACATGTAAATGTACATGGGTCTTTCTGTAAATTTACATGTAGGGTCCAAAGTCAAGTGTGACATTTTTCCTGTCCATGGGCCGTGACACTGTACTTTGTACATTTAATTTGCCATTCAAGAATTATTACTGGTAGGTGTTGGGCCTTGAGCCCAACACCTATTGGTTTTGTAAGAATTTACTGTTTTTGTTCTTCTCAGCATATTCTCAGCAAATCCTTCTCCAGAACTGTTTGGAAAAATGGAAACATACATGTACATATGAACTTCATTTGTCAATACATGAATGCCCAATCCACAGCAGATGTGGTTTTTTGCAATTACGTCATCATGACGTCATCATGGGTCACGTGACGTCACTTGAAAGTTTAATCAATTTAATCTTTGAAATTCCATATAAAATCAACTGTGAGAGACCGGAACCTGCAATTTGCGGGAATCGACATGGTAATACATGATCTTCATTTTATGTTGTGCACGTAAAATCACGTGGCTCTTCCATCCGGTCGAAACTGGAAGTGCCTAATAATTTAAAAGTGGAAAAAGATATGAACTTGCTTTTAACGATTTAAGTGTCTGCCTGGATTGACCTTTCCAAAAAAATAATGGGTGATGCCATGAAGTGTTGGAGCGCCCTCTAGCGATAGGTTAAAAAACGTCAAAAACGCATTTTCACTTGATGTCTGTGGCGAAGTTTGCGGTAATCGCTTCAAAATTAATGTACATGATGACCATAATGCAGACAACACCTGTGCGCGAAAAAAACAAATTGATTACGTCATCAGACCGGAAGTTACAATAAAAAGACCTTTAAATCTTAAAAAATTTCTAGAAAATATACCGTGATAGATATAATCAAGATTTGGCTGTATACAGCACAGTAAATATAGCTCTTGAGGTTTCTGGTAATGACGTCACAATGACGTCATCAAGTGTCATATTACAAGCAAATAAATATTTCCATATTTAATCTTTGAAAATCAATATAAAATCAACTGCTACAGATATGATTTTGTTTTTTTATAACAATCGATAAAATATTGCAGGGTCTTCATTTTTGGTTTTAAGTGCAAAATCACGTGACCCTTCCTTCCGGTCAAAACCAGAAATGCCTTATTAATTGAAATTGGCAGAAGATGCGAACTTGCTTTCAACGATTTGAGTGTCTGCCTACGCAGCACTGTACACAAATTTTACAGGTGACGTCATCAAATGTCAGAGCGCCCTCTGGCGGCATGTTGAAAAGTCAAACATGGATTAAAACATGCATATTTTGTTGATGTGTGTGGCAAAGTTTGCGGTAATCCATGGCCCAACACCGTGTGGTTGTTCCTTCAACCTCTAGTTAAGAATGACTTCGAAAAATTTTTTTATTTGTGGGTAGGCAGTTTGCCATTCATAATCTCTCATCGTAGATATTGGATGTACCCTGTAACAGGGACAGGATGAAAGTGGACCCCAAATTTATAGAATGACCCATTTATATGAACATGATTGTTTTAGACTTTGTACATTAGACCAAGATGAACATAAGATGTACGTCGTGGAAGAGCATTACCCCGGGCAGCATTCTGAAAGCTTGAACAAATCTGGAAATCACAAACAATTCATCTTGACCTCAAGCTCAAGATCTTCCAAACTTCATGCCTCGTCATCCTCTTGTATGCCTGTGAATCGTGGGTAGTGACCGAACACCTCAAAGCTTACCTCAATAGCTTTGCTACAAACTGCTTCCGTATCATTTTGAAGATCAGGCAGAGAGACCACATCAGTAATGATGAAATGCATGAAATAACAGGACCAACAGCCCCTCTCCATCACCATTTACGTACCAGCGGCAGCTTAAATGGCTTGGACATGCGCTGAGAAAACCAAAAGACGACATGGTCAACCTCTACGCCCTTCCTTGATGTACCCACAGTACATTGCCAGACTACTCTCTAAAGATGTAGCTCTTACACTTAAGGAGATCATACATTTGCAACATATTTTGGCAACATATTTTGCAAATTATGTTGACAAGATATTGTCTTTTAATTTGTTTCCAACAAAATTGTAGCTACAATTATATAGAAAGGGTTATGACACCTTTGAGGAACAATTTTGTATCAGCAAAAGATTCGAGAAAATCGAAGAATCAATCTTGGAAACATTGCCATTTGGGGGGGGGGGAGGGAGTGCCTGCCTCCTTAATTTTTTTCAAAAAGCCTGTACAAGATTTACTTTTTACTCGATTGATCGACCTATATGTAAGCACATAGCATTTATATGATTTTGTGCAAAGAATGAATTCAGTATGAACCACTGTGCACATTTAAATGGCAAAAAAATTCATTTTTCCTGCCCGATTTGGCATACACATAAACAAACAGACGGACCAAATTACAATTAACATGGAATTTGTCATATTCATTTAGAAATGGCAACTATCGAATTACACAGTGTATTATCCGACTGTGAAACTTTAGCCCAAACGGAGTCCAGACCAACCGACAATAGATTTTGTACATGACCTTTACAGTTATTTATTTTCAGCGGTAACTTAAGCGCCACTAACGGCCCATAAATGCCACCCTGAACAGAAATCAGGCACTATTGTACATGTAGTGGTTAGCATAAAGAGTGTAGTGACCCCCCCCCCCCCCCCACTCCCCACTTTCGGTGTATCTGTGGGTTAATGTACATTCTTTGGGCCAGGAGCTCTGTTTGGCGATTCAATTAATGAAATGTCAGGGAGAAAAAGTCGTCTTTTTTGCATGCACATGTAATCGGAACTATTTAATGCTTTCACAATTTTGACTGTACACCGGTAGCTGTAGGATTTTCCTGATAAATAAAAATCCTGAAAATACAGTGTCTTAGCCTTTTTGTTTCAATGTTTTGTGTACAAGTACTGCTACACATATAAATTGGCTCTAACATTAAAGATATAGTCCATCATTTGTAACTTGTGCATTTTGTTCCTTTGAAGCAACAAAAGTGTTCGAAATCTAATGAAGGATACTGAACAACTAACCTGATGAAGTTTCAGCTCAGCTTCAGCTGTATATTCCGAGAAAAACAGCATTCTAGGATCTCAATTTCAAATCAAAAGTTGCTGAATCGTGTTTTGAATTGTTTTGAATTGCCGCTATACGCGATGTCGCGCACTGATCCGACGAATTATAGCAACCGTGCGCGCCTGTGCGTCGTGCCAATGCTTGCGCGCGCTTCGCCTAATAAAAAACGAACTACTAATTTAAATTTTCCTACGGTGCGTCTTAAGACACACCGTTGGAAAAGCCTTCTTTCGTTGTTTACTTCAAAATGATAGCTTGCCAGAAAGATTAATTTCACAGGGAGTTTTTTCCACTTACTATCTTTCAACCAAGTATGTTTTTCATCAATAATACGCCAGTTACTTTTTCGGATGGCTGCAAATGATGGACTATAGCTTTAATGGCCCAGAATGCAATGCACACATTGTACATAGTAAAAGACCAGGTGGAGAGTTGCATGAAGAGTACTGCATATAACATGCATGTACGTGCATGTATGTGATCCTAATAATACCGGTACATACACATGGTGATACACATAACGATTTACTGAGGTGCTCCTTCTCCCCCGCCTCCCCCTCACCGTACACTGCCCCGCCCATTATGTGGGGATTTTGGTCACGTTTTCTCCAGGACGATTCTTGCCTTTTCATATCACTTCTCATATTGTTCACTTCTCATATTGTTCTCCTCACTTCTCATATTGTTCACTTCTCATATTGTTCGCCTTCTTCTCCACCTCCCCCTCACCGTACACTGCCCCGCCCATTATGTGGGGATTTTGGTCACGTTTTCTCCAGGACGATTCTTGCCTTTTTCATATCACTTCAAATACAAATCACTCACTTTACTTTTGTGTCGGCAATGGTGCCCCAGGGTTTGACACTGAAAGTGACAATCCCCACCTGGGGGTAAGAAACCCTTGGATGCTGGGGGGGGGGGGGAATTGATTACATGTAGTGCTGGATAGTAAGCCTTGTGCACAGTTCAAGATTCGGCTTCTCGGCACTTAACTTTTAGAGTATGAAAGTACATCATGAAGTGGCATCCATGTCCTTCGCATTTGATATTCGTTTCCAAGTAGGCACAGTTAAATGAACTTGTCCTTGCGAAACTGAAAGTACGTGTTCCGATGGATGCAAATTGGAATTTTGCATCATGTATGCATGTAAATTTGCCAAATGTATGTTGGTCAAGGGCAAAGCCAAATTTCGGGATTTCAGTTTATTGATGTACAAAGCCTGTCATTGGGTGATTCGCACAACCCAATCACTGTTTTAGATTTTTTGTTTCCCCCTGTACTACATTTGTATACATGTACCTGTACAATTGTAAGTGAATCTCAACGACTTTTCTTCAAACCGGTACATGATTTGTAAACTTGAAACTTGGAATGATCATCGACCTTGATCCGGTGTGCATATTACTGTGACATCATCATGACGTCATCCATGTACCGGTATCAGATTGCAAATGACGGTTCAAAAAAAGAGACCAACTTCTTTTCACGTACATGTACTGTACATGTATAACTATTTAGCAAATACCGGTATATTGCTTAAGTATTCACGATTGAACTGGGCAATGTCCATTAAAATAGTTGCCTGCCCAATCATCCTGCAGTTGTAACAAAAACAAATGCAAATCTCTAGTCTGCCTTTTTATTGATCATGAAATTACATAACACAGGCATGCAACTTTTCCTCGGATCGGCTGATTTCCTCGTTTTTTACTTCTCATGAGTGCCATTACAAATTGAGAAACACTGTACAAAATCTTGGGTGGTTTGGAGTTTCCTCGTTTTTTCTAAATTTCCCAGTTGCATGCCTGATAACAGTTCAATTCGTTATCACTTTTTTAATTTTTAATGTTTTAAAATTTTATTTATTTATTTATGTATTTTTTGGTTGAATATGTTTACAGATCCACCAAAGGAGAAGGTTTTCAAAGTCCGGGAAAATGCAATGCGAAAGAGGCGCGGGGCGGTGCGACGGAGGGTACATCAAATCAACGGGCACAAATTCATGGCAACATTTTTGCGACAACCAACGTACTGTTCACATTGTAAGGATTTTATCTGGTAAGTGAACATTTTGCTCTCTTTAAATGAAAGTTTTAAATGTCAGAAATGTTGTAACTGGCATTAATTATTTGCATACAGAGAGCCGACCATGGTTTCTCACATGGGGGCTGCTTGAGACAGTGACCTGATTTTTTTTGGTCAACGTCATTTGAACATTTATATGAAATATTTTTAGTCCAAAGCTTTCATTCGCTAGAGTTACAGGGTGGTGCAAAAAGAAGGTAACCCACTTTTGACAGGAATTTTACCCTACTTACTCAGCTTATTTGAACTGGTTTTTTTTTTTATGATGTAGTGAAGTATAGCTCTTCAACCATGCGTGGTGAAAAAAAATCTTTAAAAAAAATTGTGTTATTATGTTATTATGCTAATTTGAATACAAGTCACCAAAATCACTGTTGTCCACGTGTAAGTCAAGTGTAGTGTTTTTTTGTCTTCAAATCAAGCTCGGAGCTCAGTCAAGCGGATGGAATTAATCCGTCTGTAGACAAACAGGTTTGGCACATGAAATTTGTTAACTACCATATCTCAGAGACAAAATGTGCATTTGCAATCATTTTTTCGTCACTTATGTTTAAAGATCAATTTTTACTACCATTAAATTGAATTTTTGAAATATGCTCAACAAGTAGGTGAAAATTGCTGTCAAAAGTGGGTTTCCTTCTTTTAGCACCACCCTGAAGTTGAACATGTAGCCTACCGTACGCACACATACACATCATGTTGCTACAATGTACTGCCAACAAGACACCTTGCTTTGTGAAGAAACTGTACCATCTGATACAAGTACAGACAATGGTACACCGTTCGTTTAGCCAATCTACATGTACATGTACCTGTATATTATACCTTGTGTGATTATTGATTAACAATTAAATCAACGGCTCCAGTTCATTCAACCTATTTTAATCATCAAATTTGTCTGGTGCAAATACCGGTACGGTCCGGCAGCTTTGCAGGGCGCGCGCGCGCACAGGTGTGATAAATCTTGCTGTCAAATATCGCCGTGGCTACCGAACCCGGCAGTGGGGCGGGCAAAGCCGACAATGGATGTCACGGCGGTTATATTAACGGCAGCGGCAATGGGTCGCCCACACTGACTAAGCAGTTACCGTGGCAACTGCACTGAAGCATCTTAAATCTGGGTTAATGTATAATGCAAGGATGTGGCACCGGTCTTGGAGGCGGGGACCTGGCTACAATGCCATTAGTACTGAATTATTAGCCGTGGCTCCGACACCACTCCACCCTCCCACAGTGAATTTTCACAAGAGATATTTTGTTTCAGTTGGAGGGGCGAATGCAAACCTGATTTCCACAGATTGTTCCCTCGTAACTGAATTAGGCAAGGATTTCCCCTTCAGCAATTTGCAGCCGGAGGAGATTCCCCAGAATGCCCATGTTGCATTACGTGAGCTATAAACATTTGCAGAACGCAGACATCTAGGCAAAGTTTGAGCGAGATTAATTGAGCGAAAAGACAGATTTTATGGGGAAAAACAGAGACTTTGTACATGTAAATATGTTGAATTAACATGTACATGTAAGCTCAGGAGTTTTCTTAATTTGTTATTACAGCAGTATGTTCACTTTTATTACTCCAGTGCATGTACAATGTACATGTATATATTCTACATGTAAGGACAGCCAAAAAAAAATTCTGCTTCTGATTACATGGCATTTGAAAATAGGGTAGGTACCGTAGGTAGGTAAACTTGTTGTTGTTGGGGTTTTTTTGGGGGGGGGGGGCAGTTTTTTTGTGTACGATCATATGGAGGTGTCTGCGTGTAGTCAAGGGCAAAAGGTGGTAATTGATGATTTTCAGGTTTTTCCCCTCATTTTCCACCAAAATAAAATTAGGGTAGGGCTGTCTAAATAGGGTAGGTAGGGTTACCGGAAGCAGAACTATTATGTTTTTGGCCTTAACTACATGTCCACGAAAAACACTCTGTTGATTCACTGGTAATATGTACATGTACTGGTATCTTTGTGAAATTGAAGCCCTTATGTAGATTCAGCCGTGTGAATGAATGAACATAGTTTTCCCTGCAAAGTGCATGTTAAAGAGAGAAATGACATGCACATACATGTAAGTTGAATGGTTGAATTTTGTTTTCTTTTGCTTGATGTTTATACAGTCTGCAAGTACTCATGTGAACACTTCGTTTCAAGGAAGTGATCACAAGTGGTCTGCCGAATTTGAAAGAATTCCAACAGTAAATCCGGGTCACAGAACTGTTACTGGTGAACCTTGACTTATCTTGGATGATAAGAGGAAAATGGAAAATGTGTACACGACAATACTGTACATTCAAGATAATGTCTGCTTTTATGCCGTGCACTCATGACATTATGATTTTTGCAACTGTCACGTTGTGTACCGGTAGGCTGTGTGATTCTGTATACTGTAGCACTGTATTGTCCCTTTCTTATTTTGAAAACATTAATATTTTTCTTTTTTGTTTTCAGGGGTTTTTACATGCAAGGGTATCAGTGTCAAGGTAAGGATACAATGCAGACCGATACTCAAGAGTTCCACTCGCACATTTCTTTTCGATCTCCTCCTGATCCTACTTGAAAACTGACCTTTCTTCCTCTCTATTGACACAACGGGATAATGCCTCTTACGGCGCTGAAAGTTCGGGTTTTTTTCCTATAAACTGTGAATCCCGATCAAGAACATTAAGGCCTGCTCATACTCGGCATGAAAACAAACATTAATTTGTGACGTCACAGCCAGTTTTCGCACTGCAAATTCGCAGAAGTTGAACACATTTTGACCCCGGCGATTTTCGCAACAAAAGTTTCATGATGTCAAATTTACGTCGTTTTTTGCATTCTAGTGAAGTCAAGTTTACTTTGCATACGCGTGAATTACATGTATGTTCGTACACGCATTGGTTCTTAATACCAAACGGTTTGTCTGACTAGCGCACAGCTTTACCGGTGTTCTTAGTAATGAAACGGGTTTTTTATTAAAAGGCCGGCGTTTATCTCCGGTTTCAGTATCATGAAACGACTGAGAATATTTCAATTCCCCCTGGATGGGATGCCAGTCCATCGCAGGTTACTCCCCAGCTAATGCCGGTACCCATTTGTACTCCTGGGTGGAAAGAGGCAATTGGGGGTGAAGTGCCTTGCCCAAGGACACAACATATGGCCAGTGGCTGGATTCGAACCCCTGACCCTCTGATCATGAGTCACGAACCCTAACCACTAGGCCACACTCCTTTCACAGTTTCTTACATGTATACCAAATTTCAGTAAAATTGTCAAGTGACGATCGAGAATTTTGGGGACAAGGAAGTTGGATTGATTTCCTTCTTGGCTGTAAAGCGGTGAAAACCTTCCTCTTTTAAGAGTTAGAGTTTGGCAGTGGCCCGTATATTGTCTGAAACACCGAAGCCGTGTAACGATGCATTAATTTTTTTTGTTGCTTCGTTTCAGTGTGTACAGTGGTGGTGCATAAGCGATGTCATGAGGTCGTAGTCTCACGATGTCCAGGACACAAGGATGACGTAAAAGAGGTAAAGCTGCTTTCTATGATGAAACCAACAAAGTTTCGCTGGTACCCATCCAACAGCACGGGTGACCACTGGTCTCTTCCGCAAAATGTTGCGAAAGGAAAATAGGCTGCTACTATGAAAGTGCGTAGCTCCTTGTCGATGCGTGTACACTGTGCTGTATGCACATTTCTGGCACACTCGGAAATGAAAAAAAATGTATATAATCTCAAAGAAATTAGAGGTTCTCAGCACCCTACATGGTGATCAGTGGGCATGGGCAAACCAATTAGTGGAAGGAAACATTGAGCAGTTGGTGACTGCTGTGATGTGGGATATGACATTTGAACACCCGAGGGTGATACGTGCCTCGTTTTGTTATACCTCTGTCTTGCATTCTTTGGATTTTGATGTAAAAATCATGAAAACTAACAGCAGTAAACACAGCAATCATGACAATCGAACGTCAACTCACATGCATGTCGCGTGCTCGAAACAGCTGATCGTCTGCTAGTTCGCTGCTCCCACTCATGTGTGAAAACATGGTGAAAATAGCGTGGGTACCAACGATATAAGCATTTCACACCGTAGGTACCGTACGCACAAAGTCATCATAGCGTAGTCATCGTTCTAGGTCAATGGAAATACAGTATTCAGACAGAGGTATAACAGTTGGTGACGGATGTGATGTGGGATATGGCATTTTGAACACCTGAGGGGCGCATAGCACCCAATGCAAAGGCAGGGTGCTATTCGCCAAGACGGTGTAATAAATCCAACATATCCCACATCACAGCCGTCAACAATAGTTTTGCTATATCATGCAGGAGTCAAAAGAAAAAGACTTTGAATTCGGTATTCAAGAAATAGATTGAATCACCGCCGTGTAACCTTTTGATTACTGTGAGCTTTCCTGCCAGACATGAGATTGAGAGGTTGCAGTGCTCTGTTGCGAGGCACGCGGGCCCAACACATGCACTCTTCATGCACACGCGGGGCTGTGTGTGCAAGGCAATTAGTGCAACGCAGTGCATATGAGTTAACATACCGGTATACAGGGTGAGTAAAAAAAAAAGGAAACCCAAAAATGTCGGGACTATTGTTTGATTGAAGTTCTGCATGTAGCACTTTCAAACTCTAGGATATGAAAGCCCAATTCATAAGCTTTCTTTTAGTACAAGAATCATTCAAATCACTCATGGTCTTTTCAAGTTACGGAATTTTAAACACAACCGCCATTTTAAGGTGGTGTCCACGGATCACAAAAAAGGTGTGCATTCTTTCAGCAAAACGAAAGCAATTCACACACATCCCTGTGATTTCCTTTCGTTTTGCTGAAAGAACACTGAAATTTTTTGTGATCCGTGGACAGAACCTTTAAACGGTGGTTGTGTTTAAAAAATTCCGTAACTTGAAAAGTACATGAGTGATTTGAATGATTCTTGTACTAAAAGAAAGCTTATGAATTGGGCTTTCATATCCTAGATTTTGAAAATGCTACATGCAGAACTTCCCTAAAACAATGGTCCCAACATTTGGGTTTCGAGGTTTTTTTATTCACCCTGTATGCAACACAGTGTATACGGAGTACATGTATATGCAACACGGTGAATACGATGTAAAAACAGTCATTTTTTTATAGACTGGACACGTGGCTGTTCTAGACCAATGAAATTGCAGTATCTAAGACATGATATCAATTCTTATATGGTGGAGTATGCACCATCTCATTACCCTCTCAAAAGCTAGAGATAAATTACATTTTGCCATGATTTGCCACCTTGCACCCACAAAAAGATGCTACAAGTCTCAACCCTAACCTTCCCAAATCCTCCAAAATCCTCTTTACAAAATGGAGGATTTTGCAGGATTGAGGCTATATGGCAAAAGTGTGTGGCTGATTTGGGAGGATGCACTGTGTCAAGGTCTTGGGCCGGACCTTGTGTTGTGTATGCTCAGCAGCTCATAAATTTAGGCCTACTGCTTTTTATTCGTGATGAAATCCTACGCACTGCTCCAGGATGTCACTGGCTCTGCCTCAACATATTGACAGTGGTTGCTGGAGGATTTTGCAGGATTGAGGCAGTGGTCACCCCTCCAAGGACCACAGTCAAGGAATAAACGGAGGATTTTTGCAGGGTTGAGGCTGTATGCAATTTTTACATGAAGGCAGTTGGAGGATTTTTCAGGATTGAGGTTGCATCCTAGCAAAAATGCCTAGGGAGTTAGGGTTATAATGCAAGAACGTCTTGCTTGTAATGCTGTACACAAACATGTGCATTGTATAACACTCAGTGCATGGCGTTCGAACATGAAGACGGCCACATTATACTAAAGATGTAATTAAAGTCTAATGGTGTCTTTGAAAGCATCCAGCATACCTCGCTTGTGCGACCTGTTCTCCATGTAAAAGATCCTCCTCCCACCTCCCAGGGAAATCTAATAGTTTTTTTTTTTTTCAACGCAGTTAATTGCAACCATGTGTTGCACCGTCTGTCCCTGACATTTAAATAAAGAAAAGAAAGAAAAAGAAGGGGAAAAAAACACCCAACATTGTTGAGTTTCAATACTGACAGACTGAAAGCACATTAATTTAGTGGTCTATGGCCTGTAAATTGATAGATGCCTTACTCGGGTTGCTCATCATGTAACTACGTGTACCTACATGGCACTCATTGCATTATCAATCATGCATGTTGACAAAAGCCGGGAAACATTGGTCAAAATTGTTAAGGTTTTTTTTTTTTTTTTTTTTTATATTGGCGATGCAAGGCATAAACTGTTCGGCTATGTGTTTTTTTTATGACTTGTAAACGATATAATATTGCAGAGTGATATGACAGACTACATTGATGATTGTTGCGTCCAAATTTGAAGTAGGACCGACCATAGAGCCAGGAAACGGACGGACTGACCAGCCTTATTTCTTTTTTTGGAAAAATCCATTTATGCCTTCGGGGTGCTTTGAATTCTCTACAGGATCACAGCATACATGTACATTGAAAAAAACTGTAATGAAATGTCTGCGGTAATATTTAACAAAAATACCCGCATTTCAGAAAAAAAACTTTATGGGAAAATACGGGAAAATGGTATGTTGAAAGATACATAGGCGCAATGTGCCGCTGACGGCACACCCCTACACCCAAATTGATGTTTCCAAAGTGGGCAAAGCTACCTGCTGGTAGCTCATGTACATGTACCTCATGTACACCGTACACGTACTGAAGGCTTACATGTACATGTACATGTACAGTGCTGTGATTTGCGCTGTGCATACACATGTACACGGTTGTCCTACACGTACTTGAATGATTGATGATTTTGTATCGGTAAATATCCAATGTAGCTTTTTGTCTGGAGTGGAAAAACTGGTGATTTTGTGTTTTAGAAACAAGTACAAAATAGAAAAATAATCCACAATTTACACAAAATAATAAATCTTTCGTGAGGCAGTATTTATAGCGAAAAAAATCCCAGACGGCTACTAAAATTTGTGAGGCATGCGTCCTCGCAATTGAATGGGCAGGGTAAACACTGGACTGTTACATACATGTGGGTCTGTCCACACTATAGCCCCATAAATGTGGCCTATTTACTGGACTGCCTCCGTAAACATAGGCCACACGTCCACATGTACAAAAATCGTGTCAACTTTGCCAAATTTTGATTTTCACATTTAGGCTTAGTTTGTAGGATTTTTTTGCTTTAGAAGCATACTCACCCACTTTATAGGCTAGTCAGAAAGTGCTGCCTTTTTCAGATGTCTAATTTTTGTGAAATTTCATGTTGAAATTTTGATACGCAAACGTGTGAAAATGAATCTGGAAATTTCACGAAAAATATACATCTGAAAAAGGCAGCACTTTCTGATTAGCCTATAAAGAGGGTGAGTATGCTTCTAAAGCCAAAAAACCCTACAAACTAAGCCTTAATGTGAAAATCTTAATTTGGCAAAGTCGACACGATTTTTGTACATGTGGATGTGTGGCCTATGTTTACGGAGGCAGTCCAGTAAATAGGCCAATTTACATGTAACTGCACAAAATATCATACAAGTTGTTCATCATACCTCTTCATCCAGATAAAAATATTTTCATTTGAGGTTAAAAGGTTTTCCTTCTAATGAAGCCATGTGAACCAAAATGAGTTACATACACAAACCAATGAGGGTTTATTTTAAGGTTTTGACAAAATTTATATGATTATCACATGTACATTGTACATTTTCAAATTAGGTTTTGCCCTTCACTGACGTATACACTATATACTCAGTGTGTTACCTCCCGAGTGAAAGTTGGACAAAAATCACTTGGGTGGGACTCGAACCCACGACCTCCTGCTCTCTATTGCAGACGTCTTGCCACTCGACCACCGAGCTAACGGGATCAGTTGGCTGGTTTGAATCTAATACAGTGTATATATACGTCGGTGAAGGGCAAAACCTAATTTGATTTACGTTACCCCGACACAAAATTCCATCTTATGAATTGTACATATTGTTAGGAGGTAAACATACATGTAAATGGGTCATTCCACATATGACCATATTAAGAAAAGCATGAATGCCTTGCTAGCAGTTGCTCTACATAATATTTGTTGTTGGGTGTTTCACTACTGCAGAAAGTTTGAAATCATTTCAATGTATTTTGCCAAAAATATGAGCAAAAAATGTCATTTTGGATGTAACATTGACGCCATGTCAGTGTTACGTCCAAATATGACATTTGTACCTGTTTTTTAAATTTCTGCGAAACATTACCCAAATTTAATTTGCATACCGGTACTTCTTACTATAGATGCAACACAATAAGAAAAGCTTTTGTTATGGTAGTCAGACATCAAATGGAGCAGAAATGATAGCTTGGTTGTGCGGACGTAACATTTACACGGTGTACAGTAAAACCCAAATGTCACACTTCCATTGAGTGATTTTTACACCGTTACATCCACACTTGAGGTATTGTTTCTGCTATATTTGAACCCTGACTATACCAAAACAAAAGCTTTTCTTGGTGCTTAGGTGTCCAGTTGTAAATATACAATGTCAGTTTGGGTCATATTTTACATACATGTAAAATATGGCAAAAAAAGAATTTTTGGATGTAACATTGACACGGTGTCAATGTTCCGTCCGAATTAATACATTTTTGCTCATATTTTTGTCAAAGTACTTTTCAAATGATTTCAAACTTTCTCAAATATTTAAACTCCCTAAGACAAATATTATGTTAAGCAATTGTTTAGAATGCATTGCTACTTTTAATAGTATAACCAAATATATGGATGTAACATGCACTGCTTCCCAACCCGGTGGAATGACCCAAATACAAACATACATTTACACCTTCAGCTGGGATTTTTTAGTGTTCTAACTTTTTCCACCGAGTTTCAAAATTGTCTCCTTTTTTTCATACTATTTCTTCTCTTATCCTTCTACCTTCCAGCAGTCCCAGTCGCAGTCACAGCGCTTCAACATCAACTTGCCACATCGATTTAGCGTTCATAGTTTCAAGAAGCCAACCTTTTGTGACCACTGCGGTTCACTGCTCTACGGCTTACTACGGCAAGGGTTGCAGTGTGAAGGTACCGTAGGCAGACGCAAAGGGGTGGGGGAGGAGGGAGGGAAGGCAATGAGGGATGAAGTGACATTATCATATGGACAGCCAAATGTGAACTAGAAGGGAGGATTATTGCACTGTTGATACTACTGGGCACATTTGATTTCTTTGATGCAAAAAGAACATACTGTAAGTAAGGCCCAAAAAAAAATATATTCGGTCTCTGGTCAGACCAAAGTTCCGGAATTGACGCGGGGACGCGGCTTTTTTTTTCTTTTCTTCAAGCTTGGATTGTACAGACAAGGTGGGGTACTATTTTGCTTTTTTTGGTGTCCTCATGTACATTGGTGTCCTCCATAATTTGCCTTGGTGCTTTCGATCATTTGCCTTGGTGCAATTTCCCATTCCTTGGTGCTCTTTGGTAAAAAAAAAAATGAGGAGGTGCGGCAATAGAGGGCGCTGTTGGAGCTACCGCGGAACATTTTGGAAAAAAAAAAGATTGAAGCGCATGATTAAAATCGACGCGCGCGCTGACCAGAGACCGTCTAATTTTTTTGGGGGGCCTAATACTCATTTCAAACTGGTGTTTTCCAGAGTCGTGCAGAAAGAAATTATTAGAAAGATTTGAGTAAAGTACAGGAATCATTTGATGTTTGAAACGATTAGGGGTAAATACATGTACATGTAGGTGGGAAAGATCACCTGTGGCAAGTGTTCGGAAGGACGCCACAATTCTGAAGCCTGAGATAAAAATCCACAGCTACATGTTCATGTAGGGACAAAGCTTTAATTGAGGCAATTTCCCCCTCATTTGTAGAGGGCGCTATTTTCAGCATGCGGCACACTCTAACAGCTGTTGCGCATCACAGTAAAAGCTCTACTTACAGATCCTGCGAACTGGAACAGTTTTCTACCAAACGTGCACAAACTAAAACGCTTGTAAAGTTTTATGTTAGGTTTTGTCCATCGCATGTATTTATAAACGCTGTACATGTGCAATCAGTTTTGTCTGAGGCCTTGCGAGACAAATTCACAAGCTTACTCAGGCGGGACTCGAACCCATGACATTGTGCTTATCCCGGTACTAGTGCAGATGTCTTACAATTCAATCACGGAGCTAGCCAGGGTCGGCTGGCTAATATAAAAACCCTTGCGAAGGGCAAAACCAAATGTAAAATTTACATCATCCCGACGCAAATTCCATGTTTATATAAATAAAGCATGTAAAGTTAAATGTGAAGATAGGCAAAGTGTAACATTCCCAATTGCATTTATGTAATTGGAAACATCACAGATTGTGTTGGTTGCTTCTTGCTAACTGATACTTCGGTATCGGCAAACCGCAGCATTCTACGTTTGGAATTTCCCTGCAATCACTGATGATCTTATAGTGTAACAGTCACACTGCGTGCCTGCATCAAGATATGTGTGAAATCAAACTGTATCATAGTCTGCTGACTTTGTTGAAGTGCACCTCGAAGTTGGTACTGACATGTAATTGTTAAGATTTTTCAACAAAACCGCTTTTTAGTTTCTATGGGCTCCGTGCGCGAACTAGAGAGGGCGCTTTTAAGAGCCCCGTGGATGGGACACACCGCGTGCGCGTACTGGTTCCCGTGCATATAGCACGAAGTAGCACGACTAACTTTAATCAGAATGTGCACAAAGCAGCGGTGTCTTCGCATGAACATCAGGCAGCATGTCCCTCCAAGTCATCTCCCCCAACTCACCCTCTCTTACCGTTGATTGGGGGTACATTGTACTTGTGCACGGAGCCCATGAGGTTAAATATTATTGAATTTGTTTAAAGCAATATGAATGAAGATTTGTGACCTGTTCTGTCAACATCAGACTTTTCTGGGCACAAGGTCAAAAATGAGATTTTAGCATATTGTTGAAATACCGGTACATTTTCCTTTTAATAGGTGGTTTTATTTTTGAAACCGGTCGGTCATTCCTGGGCAAACTATGCTATTTTAAAGTTCGAAAAGTAGGAAACGGAGAAAATGGCAGTTAAAGTTTGGGGTCTATTTTAAGACAGGTCTATTTCAAGTGACATTTCTTGAACTGATATACCTTAACAAATCATCCAAAATACTTTATTTAGAGTTCAAATGAGGGTTTCAAACTTTTATAGTATATTTTAGACATGTTTAAGGGTACAAATATGCAAAAATTAGAAAATCGAAAAAAATCACCCCACAGCGTTTTTTGGCCCTACCGGTATCTTAATTTCAACCTCTGCCCAAAAGCGTCTGCTTTTGACAGAACAGGTCACAATTGTCTTTTTAATCACATGCAGGAAAATGTATGCCTTCATTGAATGTTTACAAATTTTAAAATACCTCGTCAGGTTACACGTTACTGACGAATGTATTTCAAGGTACACTACAATATACATACATGCACATGTTAAACTCTGTTGTTTTTTTTTTTTTTCGTTTTCTCTCTTATAAAACCAGCGTGCAAGATGAACGTCCACAAGAGATGCGACAAGAACGTTGCGCCAAACTGCGGTATCAACCCCAAGAGAATGGCCGAGATCCTGTCTGAGATGGGCGTCACTGGCGATAAATTGTCAATACGCAGGAAAAAGGTAACTGGAAGAAGTCATCCCCTTGCTGGCACAGGTTTATTTTTCTAATTTTTATAGTTTTTTTTTTCTTCTAATTTTTCCACGCCAAGTGGCAGTACAGGTCCTGCAGTTTTCAAATCTTTTAATAATTTTTTCCTTGGTTGCACAATAAAAGATTGAGCCATTATAAGCCACACCCACTTGAGTTGACTTAAATTGTTGACTTAATTAGACGTTGGTTGAAATTTCTTAATCAAAAACCAAATTTTCTCATGAAACCCCCTGAGTTTCAGCATTCCAAATTGAATTTTTTTTTTTTTTAACTCCGATTTACATGTAAAACAGTTATGTTAACCTTTCTGCGACCTCTCTGTATCTTACCGTATCTGATAACGGCACATTGCGTATTAACAGAGCACATGATGGCACTGTACTCTTGGCGCTAAAAAGAAAAATGTATATATCAATGGATTGACATCGACAAATATTTACTCTGCATAATTGAACCATGGTTGAGCTGTGTTTGAATTTCCTATGAAACGGTTGAGGCTGGTTGTGTTGTGTGAACCAATCAAAAACCTTAAAAATGGCTCATCCGTGCTTTTGGTTTGAAGATTAGTACCAGTACCTCGAAAAATCAAATTTCAAAATGAATTGCTAATCAGTTAGCATTAGATACATGTAAGTTTAGATCATTAGACCATTGTGCACAGAAAATCGACCTACAGTAAGTAACTAGAGAAATTACAGTGCAAGTATTAAATTGGAAGAAGCCTCCCTGGGCTAAACTAATCACACATTGCGCATAAGCACCTTATTTTTGATGACCAAATATAGGCTTTCACGATTCAGGAATACAGTTTTCTTGATAATTCATTTTCAGGAGAAATTTTGTCAATCAGATTTTTGTTTTCCAGCAGAGACGGACATACAGACTTTCATAATTCATGAAGGAATCTCTTTTTTATTTCTTTGGTTCTCATTTTCGACTGACTCTATTTTGGCTCCTGACCTAAGAAAAAATATTATTTATTACGACCGGCCCTGTTTGGAACCACCACTGAGAATGTATTAATGAAATTTTAAAAAATGAATATTAAATTCAGGCAATTGGGCTCCATGTTATTTGAAAAGCTATCAGGCATGCAACTTTTTTTATTATTATTATTATGAAACCAAGGATTCCTCAAAAGCGCCCTAGGCACTGTAGCACGCAAGCCTGAAGAAACCTGTGGTGAGAAGACAATGAGAAGAAATTACAGTTTTAGAGGTGGGAGGAAAAGCCCAGAAGAATATTCTGGGGAAAACCCACGGAATCAGACAGGGACTGAAAACCCAATCCACATATTGGCACAGGCAACATTGGAACCTGGGTCACAGCGGTGGAAGGTGAGGAAAGTACTGCTACGCCAACCTGACTCCCGGATCCGCTGATTTCCTTGTTTTTTACTTCTCATGAATGCCATTACAAATTGAAAAATGCTGTACAAAGTCTGGTTTGATTTGGAGTTTCCTCGTTTTTTTCTAAATTCCCAGTTGCATGCCCGAGCTATGGAAAGTAAAAATTGTACTCGAAGCACAATGTATTTCAACCGGCACAATCCCAGAATATGTGACGGTGTTACCTCTTATCATATCAGGGATTTATTCACGATCATCTCATTGCACTTTTAACAAAACAAGACACAATACGCACTTGGCATCATTTAAGCCCCAGTCACACATTCACGGTTTGGAGCTACGGATATCCACAGTTTGAAATTTGTGATAAACCGTGGGAGTACCGTATTCATCCTTAGTACCGGTACCTCCATGGTTATCCGTCATCTTCCTTGGGTATTTGTGAAGGGGCTACGGAAGCTTGAAACTGTTCATAACTTCCGTGGTGAACCGTCATGAAAATTAATCCGCAGTGCAACCGTGGGACATCCGTAGGACAACCGTACTTATTCGTAGTGTTATTCATGGTTATTCGTGCATGTTCTTGGGTATTCGTAGCTCATTCGTGGTAGAAATCTCTATGAATGTCCTACGGATATGCCCGGATGTGCTAGGGTTTTGCTAAGGTTGTACTACGAATATCCACGGTTTATTCGTAGGAGAACCTTGGTCATCCGTGATGACCAATTCTTAGTAATACCGTCGATATTCTTCACCAATCCGTCTGTATTCGTAGAGAAACCGTACGACAGTCGTGGCTATCCGTCCTGAAACCGTAGTGCATTTTTAGAAAGTCAATTTCTCCACGAATCTCGACGGTTCATCATGATCGATTGATTCTTGGTAAACTGTGGATATTCGTAGCTCCAACTGTGAATGTGTGACTGGGGCTTTACATGCAATTTAGCCATCTATACAGGTGAACTTGTTTTTGTTCTTCAGATTTTGATTTGTTTTGCCGATCGAACAACCCTACTTCAGAGTAAAAAAATATGAGAGCCATAGAACTAAAAAGGGAGGCCCTAATACAAGACCCTTGTTCTCACTCACACACACATTACATGTAGCGTCATCATTATTCTGAACTCTATGACTTCAGTCAGCATGTTGTGACCTTTTTGCGTCGTGAAAACATGGACCATGTTTATGGAGACATTTTAATAGAAAGTGCCTCGTTATATACGGCCATTAGGATATAAAGGGTAGTGCAAAAAAAAGGAAACCCACTTTTGACAGGAATGTTAACCTACTTACCGGTTCTTAACTTATTTGAACTATTTTTTTTTATAATGTAGTGAAGTATAGTGGTGAAAAAAAATCTTTTAAAAAATTGCTAGAATAGTGTTATTATGCTAATTTCAATACAAGTCAACAAAATCACTGTTGTCCACGTGTAAGTCTAGTGTAGTGTTTTTGTCTTCAAATCAAGCTCCGGAGCTCAGTCAAGCAGATGGAATAAAGCCATCTGTGGACAAACAGATTTGGCACAGCACATTTTTAAACTACCATATCTTAAGAGACAAAATATGCATTTGCAATCATTTTTTCGTCACTTACATGTATGGTATGTTTAATGATCAATATTAGAATACCATTAAATTGAATTTTTGAAATATGCTCAACAAGTAGGGTGAAAATTGGGTCTCCCTCTTTTTGCACCACCCTGTACACCGCACATCATACAAAAACTTAAGTCCTCAAAAGTTGTGAGAAAGCTTTTGTGAGAACCATGAAAAAAGGGAGTTTTCACGTAGAGATGGCAGAAAATATTTTTAAAAATAGTTCACTGGACAAAATAGCTTGACCTAGTTACATGTAGGTTAATTTGATGTTGATTGAGGGTTGTTTTACACGACGCTAGGATTTCAATTTTCCTGTACATATTCACAAAATGCAACGTTGCTTTCTGGAGTTAATCTTTCACAGCGATTGTATTTGCCCAGGATATCCCACCAAAATGTGCTGAGCAATGCTCCAAAGGCCTTGCTTTTCAAGCAGATCCAAAAACAAGCATTTTTCCGAAAATTTAACGGCCATTACGGAAACCTTGTTCTGCCATTGCTTTGAACTGTGTGCAATTAGCAGATGCTGAGAATGTGAATATATGTTTTCCATTCAATTTTAAACCAAAAAAGCTGTATCTTGCCCAACTTTGAATATCTGATTGATAACAAGGAGTGATATAAAATCTCTGCAACTCACTGTGAAAGACGGATTCCAGCAAGCCAACGTACCATTGTTGTCTTAACGTTTCCTTCCCCCCACGATGCCGTATACCTAGGCCTTTGTCAGTGAGTCACCTTCAACCTCGACTAGCGAAGATGCCGAATCCACACCCAAGGAGTCAGGTAACTCGACTGGCCAACAGGACAGAAGTGGCAGACCAGTCCAAGGGCAGGGGACATTTCTCTGATTGCACTCAATCCCAGACAATGCTCTTTCACAGCTCCTTAAATTCCATTTGACGAAAACGGCCATGAAGTTGCTGATAATTGGTTGCAAAACAATGCAGTTCCCTCATTTTAGATTTTTTTGTCATTTGTTCTACAACATATACATGCCACCATCCAAAAAGGCACCGACAGAAATTACAGCATTCCCTCAGAAAATGTTCAATATAATTGGAAGGAAAAAAAATCTTGGTCTTGCCAAAAAAATGCTGTTGGCCGTTAATTGGGCATTTTCAGTCAAAATCAAAACAGTGGGTTTCACATGTCTTTGGATGCATTTTTAGGGAAATATTTATTGGCTTGTTTTGCAAACTTGTTAGTGCTGTGTGATCCAATGTTAAATTAACATTCCCAAGAAAGCATTTCTGATATTGAGTGTGACAGAGAAAACTCCCCTCCGTGCGGTTCTGCCACGCAGTGTGCCAAAAGAGTCCGCCATGGTTGTGATCCCGCAGTCCACAAGAAATAAGTTGATTTGCCAGGCACTTGTTTGCAGCTATCCAAATGCAGCAAAAGTTTCAGATTAGAAAACTGAATTCATCAGGCAAGTTCTTGTGCGGATCATAACACTGGCAGACTCTTACTCCATGCGTCTGTGGCCAGGGAAAACAAAATAACCAGAAATAATGACTAACTTCGTATTTAGATTTCTCAAGTCAGTTTTTTGTTTTCTCCCCACCTTTCCTTTCCCTCGTCTCTTCCCTACCCCCGTGCGTGTGGGTGTTTGTGTGTGTGCGTGTGTCCGACTGGCTACTATGATGCCTATCCGCAAATCTTGTCAACTTTCGGTGTTTTTGGACAATATTTTTCTTTTTTTTCTTTTCTTGTGCATTTTGCTGGATCCCTCCTTGGTTTGTTTGTTTGTTTGTTTTGCGTGTCTGTGTGTTTGTGTGTTGTTTGCCGACAAATATTATGACCTGCCCAGGCCTCCATCTCGGAATACCCCAAATTGGGTTCCTTGGATGCCTGTGCCTCCTCCTCACGCCCCTCATCCCGGCCCACTTCGCCTCGATCCGCTCCCGCTGAGCTGGCAGGTATGGGTTCAAAATACGCTGTTTTCATTTTTAAGTTCAAAATCTTTCATAAATTTTTTTTCGTTCCTTTTTTTTCTTTGGTGAAATTTTGTTTTGAAACCAATTTTATTTTGCACGTTGGCTGTTGTTCACTGCACCTTGCACTATTTTTTTATGGATTTTTAGTTATTTTTTATTTATTTCTTTAGTATTTTTTTGGCTATTTGAATGTTTGTCTTACAAAGTGGACTGTGGGCTCATTGCACTGAAAACACGTCGGTTGGATGTTGGTTTTATTTGAACTTAATAATAACGTGGGCGATAAAACTCCCTCCTGTGTCATAGCACTGACATACAGAATGTTTGCTCAAGTTTTCTGTGGGGTTTGAGAGAAGCGTAGGTAAATTCTCTCAAAGGACTCGCTGCGATTTCATTAAGGTATTAAGGTAGGGGGAAAGGTATACCCACCATGCTTCACCATGCAGAAAAAACACTACAGCTAGAAATCCCATGTGTTGTACATTGAGATTCCACGGATGTCATGAACACCAAGCTCAGCAGCATTATTTATTCATGTTTTATTTGCTTTGAGCAACCGTTGCCATGGAAATTGCTGGTGTGACTTCAAGAATATTGATTCTTTTTGGGGGGGGCTCGCGAAAAAACCACGAGCTACTTGAATGCACGGTAGCTTACCTTCAAGGGACTAGAATTTTTTTCCCTCGTTCCGAATTCTAATGATTATGACAAACGAGACAAATTTCAAATGATTTGCAGTGCTGCGTCTGAATACTTAAAGGTACCCTGGTAGCGTACATCATTTGTCATTTGTGCATCTCTTTCGTTTGAAGCCAAAAATACTCAAAATCTAAAGATGGGGCTTAACAACTAACCTGATGAACTTTCAGCTCAGCGAATGTTGTATATGTTGAACATCACCCATTTTCCCCTCACACACAGAAAACTGAATAAAATCTGTATGTCATGTTGCTACGAGGTGGAGCCCATGGTGTAAAAACTTGATACAAGTCCTCGTTGGCTTTATAAATGCACAATTGAAAAATCTAAAAATCTGCACTGAAACCAAACAATTTCTGTGACTTTCCGATATGTTACTGTTGAGATGCTTCCAGGAGCAAAATTAGTACTTGTACAAATATACCTTTGCTTTATAAAGTGATATTGGGCAAGCTGTGCAAACTACACAATTAAAACACTAGAGTGCTTCTGTTGTCCTTTGTCATTTTTGGACACACTTTTGCTGTGTACTGGTGTCAGCTTGCCTTCAATCATTTGATAAAGTAGTTGGTATATTCTCAGTAAAATTTTAATAAGCCCACAGTAAAGCCACTGCATCTCAAATTGATATCAAATTATTATTTTTTTTTGGATTCTGAAAATTTTGGCTGGTGTGCATGTTCGTCATTATATTCAGCACATTCTAAACTCTTTTTTTTGTAAAAATTTGCAATTCCTTGCTGCATGGCATGTTGAGTCTCTGTTCCTGCAACTGTGTGGATGCTCTTTGGATTTGAGTTTTGTTTGTTTGTTTTTTTTCTTCCCTCGCTTATTTTGATTTTGGTGGCTGCTCATTTGTTTTCATGTCTTGTTTGCATTTTTTTTGGTCAGGTGTTCCCAAGCTTGTTATTGTTAGCAACGACTTGAATGCAGGTGAATTTTGTTTGTTTTCATTTTTTTTTACTTTTAAGGGAGGCATTAATGCTTTTAATGATGCAAAAATGCAAACATGATTGCGGATTTTCATGTTACGCTGTTAACATTAAAAAAAAAATGCACAAGAAACTGGCATGAATATGGTATGTGATTAGCTGAGGAAAAAAAGAAACAATTAACAAATTAGTACATGTACTACATTGATTTGATACAACGTGCCCTCTGGAGACATGCACACTATAGGGAACAAAAGATTGTATGCGTCTCCACAGGGCAATTTCTATAGATGAATACGTTTCCACAAGGTTTTCACGAAATAGATATATGGATTTTACTCAAAAACTAGGAATTTCCAAGGTGGGTTGATCTGTCGCAAATGGAAGAGTTTTAGAAAAGGGATGTTAAGTCCAAATTTCAGCCAAGGAAATTATTTCTGGTTAAAATAAGAGCATTTTGAAACTACACTTTCAAACTCGACAAGTTTACTACACGAGAACAAAGAAATGTCTCCACAAGGATACAGATTTCAGTATGTGTGTATTACATTGTTTTTATTCACTGAAGAATCAATAAAACCATAGAGTGCTTGGGCGGTTTCGGGCGCTATAAGTACCGTTACAGTGAGTAACGGGCAGGATGGTTTTTCGGGCACTACAGTCACTAAAGGGATAATTAACAATTGTTCTTAAAATTCATTTTCATTTGGGAAAGTGTCGGCACTTCTGGTTTTTAAAAAACTGTCATACGGGTGTTACTGTCTGTGAGTGGTGCAGTCTTGTTGCTGATACTCTCAAAATCTATAACAGTGTTTGTATTCCTTAAGAGTTCAAATTACATATGCTTGGGATGTGACGTGAATACATTTTAAAGAAAATCTGTTTACAAATTTTCCAAAACATTTAAACAAAATCCAAATTCTAAAAAAAGGGACCTACATTCACACACGATCTTCCTTTGAGTTATACATAGCAAAAATGATTAACGATGTTTTCAATTCCCGTTTAATTTGAAAAACCCTAGAAGCACCATTGAACTTGATTACATTTTGGGTACACGTACCGGTACATGCAGTTAACTTTTTACGTTTTCAATGCCTGCCCGCTAAATATTGTGTCAATCATTGTTGATCATGTCAATCACGTTGGTCTGCATAATGGGCAGACGTCAGTCTTTATGGAACAGCTTAAACGTTTAACGTTTTAAACGGTTCTTAAAATATTTGCTAAATGACTACAAAATTAAACGCAGAGTCACATCCTTAACATGTACGAATGTCAACAAAAAAAATAAGGCAGTTGTTAAGTAGTGCAGTACATGAATTGAAATTACACTCTTATAAAGTTACATAATTGACATGTTTATCATGCATTATAATACCTATAACATGCCAGTTTCTGCTTCCAAAAAAAAAATCCTCACTTTGTGTACTCTATTTTTTTTTTTTTTCCAAATTTAACAGTTTAACCCTTTCAGTTGAATTTATCTTTTTTTCTCCATGGCAAAGGCTGCCAGTGTGCATGCGCGCGCCTACCTAGCATGTTACGAAATCTGTTATTTGTAAATGTTGCTTGAGGAATGTTTTAATTATTGCAGAGCATGATTCCATCTTTGCTCGGGGAAAATTGATAATTGGACACTAACGATGTTACCCACAAAGAGGAAACCACTGCACTGGCACTGTACAGGGTGGATATAAAAAAAAAAAAACCGAGATATTATTGCTAATTGGAACCGAAGCAGGCCACATGTGAATCAACGGGAGATATCCTCTGTTAGGGTTGAATCTCCTCTTTAAAATGACACCCTGATCATGTCCTTACATTCACGGTTGACTGAGCAGTGACCAATTTTATGAAAGGGTCTATTTAGAGACTTGCGCCACTTTTCATGGTGAAATCTCTTCTTTTTTCTTTTTTTTTCCCCACCTGCCTTGATTGGCAACCATAGCCTTTCACTCTGTGACAAATGACACCACAAAAACCACAATTGAAAAGTGGCGCAAGCCTCTATTAAAATAGACCCTTTCATAAAATTGGTCACTGCTCAGTCAACCATGAATGTAAGGACATGACCAGGGTGTCATTTTAAAGAGGAGATTCAACCCTAACAGAGGATATCTCCCTTTGATTTACATGTGCCCTTCTTCTGTTCCAATTAGCAATAATATCTCAGTTTCGTTTTTTTTTATCCACCCTGTATAATTTTATTTACAGAGAACCAGGCAATGATTCTTAAAGTCTGCAATATCTATTTATAAAAAAATTTAAAAAGTTGCAAGGATTTTTTAGAAAGCGTTATCGAAAGGCTGTCATGAACATGAAATCTGCAATGCATCACGCGTCTGATAAGCCTTACTGCATTTGCACATGTATTTCTTCTCCAAAACGCTGGCTTCTGTCTTCACCCTTCTTGTCAGTGTTTTGTCTGCATATCTGTCCTCTGGTGTTTGACTCTGTTTGTCTCACTGTATGGCCTTCACCACATCACCATTATCTTGTTGAGGGTTGGTTATGCGGTTTGAGTAAATCTGCTCCAGTTTAGTATGCATACATGGATGTGTACATTTCATCATTTTTTCCCCCACGTTGAAACCCGGTTCATACTCTGCGCGAAAGCGAAGGTGAACGCGAATTTGTGACGTCATGACAAGTATTCACGCTGGGAATTCGTAAAAGTTGAACACATTTCAGCTCGGGCGAATTTCGCAGGGAATGTTTCATGACGTCAAATTCGATTCGCATGAAGTATGAACCGGGCTTGAGGTTGTGTTCCCTGTTCTGATTTCTGAGTTTCATCCTGAAAACTAGATTCCTTATAAAATTCTAAACCGCTATTTTTCCAGCGATACAAAAGTTATTTGCTTTTGAATGAGACATCAACCCAAAAAAAAAAATCGGCCATGTTTAGTTACTGAAATATTACTGAACAGTTTTGAATTATTTGCTGCCCCGTTCATGCGGGTAGGTGGTTCCCGCCCCACAATCAGAATTTATAGTGTACGGACCGGGAACCAGTCTGCTCTTACAAGGGGATCTGTCTGTGCCCAAAGCATTTTTTTTTTTATTCAGAGGTTTGCAGATGTCAGAAAAAAAGGGGGAAAAAAGGAGGGTTTTTTAGGTTGGAATAAATCATACAAGTTGAAAATGTAATAACAGGAAAACAAAAATTGAATTTTGTTGAAGAACACAGGGAACGCAACTTTAAAAAGCCCGTGGCATTTTGTATCGGATGGATTCACTCCTCAACCTTCTCAGACCCTCTCGCTTACAAAGCTATTAATAATTGACCTATCGCGGTAGAATCGCGTTAAAATCGCACCAACGCAGCTTGTGAAATATTGTCCAATTACATGATATACAAATGGACGCGGAACGCGCAACATCTGAGACAAACAAAACTTAGTGTGCAAAAATTCCATGGGGTTGTAGAAGGGGCGTGGCTAAATCGGAAACGGCGATAGGTCAATTGAAAACAGTAGAATCGCGTTAGAATCGCGTCAGAATCGCGTCAACGCAGCTTGTAAAATATTGTCCAATTACATGATATACACATGGACGCGGAACGCGCAAAATCTGAGACAAACAAAACTTAGCATACAAAAATTCCATAGGGTTGTCTTAGGGGCGTGGCTAAATCGCAAGCGGCGATAGGTCAATTGAAAACAGAACAAAACCTTTGCTGATTGCATTTCTTAAATTTGTGTAATCCATAAAGTATTGGTTCAGACACAACTTAAATTGTACCATGGATGAGTTCCATTCAACCCTATCCTGTTCCACAAATACACCCATTTTTCCCCCATGACCTACCCTCTAGTAGTTTGTGTTTTTTCGTATCACTTGTATTCACGCATTGTAAACACGGGTGCTTGTGGTGTCATCACTGCTTAACACTTTCAAATGATGACTGTCAGTGGTGGGGACTTTGGGAGGGAGGGGGGGCTGGTGTTTTGTTCCACCCCCCCCCCCACCTCCATTTCATATCACTGCATGAGTAAAGAATATGTGTAATCTTGTTGCACAGGTTGGCATACACGAATAATGTTACACATTTTTGCATTCCTGTGATTATGAGAAATAAAATGCTGAAGAAAGACAATTTTGCATGTGCTGCATTAACAGGCCTTTGCACACCTTTCAAACCTGGGAAGGGTTGGATCCATAGATGTCTAAACCTGAAGTTTTTTGATATTCAACTCTGGTTGGACGTTTCCTAGTTGGATTGGAAATCGGGGTTGAAAAATTAACTGGGGTGGAAAATCTCAATTCAATTTGATCTTTAAAAAAAAAAAAAAAAAAAAAAAAAACACATTTTTTAGCCCATATTGAATATGGACGGGGTCCTTAAAAAAGGGTTGGTTAAGACGTTTCTGAAACGGCCTTATGTCACACACTGATCGAAATGCAAAAAGAAAAGTTTATTTGCAAAACAAATCTACCTTAGTACACTAATGTTGTACCATTTTGATCAGTTGTTGACACCTTTATTTGGGTTTTTTCCCCTTTCTTATTTAAAACCTATTCCCTGGCTCTTTTGGTATAAATGTATCACTATACAATAACTGTTCAATGAGCTATAGAAAACACAGGGCTAAATACCAGAGAACACATGGATTTGTAAGTTTGGACTTTTTAACTTATGTGTTTCCATAACTATCAATAGTTCTGATATCTTTTTTACAAAAAGTTTGAATTCAATTGTAATTGGAGTTGTCTTTGTTATCTTGAAAATTTTATGAAAAATAATCTTTTTTTATATGAATCTCTAGCCAAAAAAACCACCCCAAAACACCTCGATGTTGAGCCATATAATAAACCAAAATTTGTGCTGATGTTACTACCCCAGGATAAGTTTTACAAGAACTAAGCTTACTTTTTTTAAGATTTGGGATATAATTATTGGGACATTGGGTTTCGCTCCTGCAGACATAACTTTATGGGCACTGTACACTCGGTGCGTTATGGAAAGTTGCAAAAAGAAAGAAAAAATTCACAAGCTTGCTGGGGTGGGACTGGAACCCATAACCTTTTGCTAAACCTAAGGTTAAATTTATACGCCCACACCCCGAGGGAAAAATGAAATCAGAAGAAGAATTTGATATCATCTTTTGTCTCATAGCTATGGATGCATTTCAAATAGCAATATGCATGTAGGCAGCCCTTTGTCAGTGGTTTACATTGAGGGCGCCAGCTCCCTATACATTGTCGCTCTGTTGCATGCCTAATTTACTTGAAGATTACATCCTTGGCCATGACACAAACGGTGATGTAACTTTCTTGCCCACAGATTTTATTATGTTTTAACAGATGTCCAAGGTTAAAAAGCAACAAAATGCAACTAACCATTTGGATATGCTTCATTGGAGATACTAACAGTTGCAGCATGTTGGGTTGTTTTTTTTGGTATTCGAATGCACAGCATCTGTTTCTGGCTGGGGTTCCAGAGTTGCGCAGAACTAAATTATTCTTAAGATTTTATCCGAAAAGTTAGATTTTGAAACAAATAGGAGAGATTTTTCATAAGATGGAATTTGCGTTGGGGTGATGCAAATTCAATATTGGGTTTTTGCCCTCCACTGACATATTTCATAAACACTGTGTATACTCAGTGTTGTCCTGAGTGATTGTGAGAAAAATTCACAAATGACTTGGGTGGGACTCGAACCCATGACCTCCGGCTTACTAGTGCAGACGTGTTACCACCCTACCACCAAGCTTGCCAGGTACGGCTGATTGGTTCTAATCTGATATAGCAGCGGGTACCGCAACCGAGCTACATGTATTCATAAGATGGAATTTGTGCGGGTGATGATAGACTTTGCTGGAGTATCAACTTTTGCAGTCATTCAGAATAGCTGCAGAATCTACTCAATGGAAAATTAACACATAAAGTTCACTTGTTTAATAGTAAACAAAATCTATTAGACTCTACCCGAGTCACTCCTAATACTATTTGGTAAAGCGTGACTCTAGAACCAGGTCTGAAACGGATGTTACTTATTGTATATAGACGTAGTTTCGGGCAGCCGTCGTTTTTTCGAACATGAATTTCCATTGGTCTGACCTCCACCAATCAGGCATCACCAAAATCCACGACCTGACGGCAGCTACGGACAAGCTAGCGATGGAGATCGATGACAGCAAGTTGGGCGTGTCCCACCTGGGCTCTTCCGTCCTGCGGACCCCCTCCCTCAAGGAGGAGCTGGAGCGGATACCCAAGCGCAAGTTCAACCTGGAAGACTTCAACTTCATCAAGGTCCTAGGGAAGGGCAGCTTTGGCAAGGTGGGTTGGCCAGAAAAAAAGTGGGACAAAGTATTTTGCTATCTGTTTGTATAAAGTTTCATTTTCCTTTCTTTATCTATTCCTATGCAATAGATATTAGCACTTTTTTGGTACAAATTTCTAGAATGAATCAGGCAAAAGGAGAAAATGCCCCTTCCTCCCAAATCACTAGAAAACTAGTGCGAGTGCACAATAAGCTCTGGCTGTGTTGCAAGAAGTCTTGCATGAAAGTCTTGCGTGAAATCGATCAAAATGATCCCTGCCAGAGCTTGAAAATGCCACGCCGTGAAATGCGACGCCGATGGCACATATGGAACACCATACTTTTGGTTAATTTTTTGGGACAGACAGACCAACCACCAAGTGACCTGAAGAAGCTCCTGCCAGAGCTTAAAAACCGAAACAAAAATCAAAACAAAACCATTTTTTGGCATAATAATCAAACCGGCATAGGCAATGGAGACGACTTTAGTCTACTCATTGCCTTTCCTTCCATAATTATTTAAAAATTAACAGAAGAAGGAATAAGCTTTTCGAATCAGAAATGCCCTCTGGTCAGTCAGCCCCTTCTCATTTTGGCACAACCCTCCCCCCCCTCCCCATCTACTCCCCCCATCCACTCCCCCTTCCCCTCCCCTCCCCTCCCCCCAAAAAATGACATAGGCTTCTGAATCGGCCAGTGAATCAATCAGATTTGCTCATGTTGCAATTTTTTTTTTTATGTAGGTGATGCTCGCGGAGAAGAAGAACAGTGAAGAGGTGTATGCGGTGAAAGTACTGAAGAAGCATGCCATCATACAGGACGATGACGTGGAATGCACCATGACAGAGAAGCGAGTACTGGTTCTAGCCAACAGACACCCCTTCCTGACCTCTCTACATTCCTGCTTCCAAACTGTGGTAAGTGGAGGACCTTCGATAGATGGTGTGCGACCTGGGGGAGGCGGGGATGTTGTCGAGTCCATAACAAGTCCAGTCACAAACCCATTCACAAGTAAATCACAAGTCCAGTCACTAGTCCATCACAAGTAAATCATAAGTCCATCACAAGCCCAGTCACGGGTAAATCACCAGTCCATCACAAGTCCAGTCCCAAGTAAATCACAAGTCCGCTCAGTCACAAGTCCAGTCACAAGTAAATCATAAGTCCATCACAAGCCCAGTCACAAGTAAATCACAAGTCCAGTCACAAGTCCAGTCACAAGTAAATCATAAGTCCATCACAAGCCCAGTCAAAAGTAAATCACAAGTCCAGTCACAAGTAAATCATAAGTCCATCACAAGCCCAGTCACAGGTAAATTACAAGTCCATTCACAAGTCCAGTCACAAGTAACTCACAAAACCGTCATAAGTCCAGTCACAAGTACATCATAAGTCTTTCACAAGTCCAGTCACAAGTAACAGTGGATGAACAATAACAAAGGAATGCCTTTGTCAAAGCTCATGTGAATAGCTTGTGATTTTGAATTGGGACTGGAGGACTTGTGATGGACTTGCAGGGACTTGTGATGGACTCCACTACATCCCTGGGGGTAAAGGAGGGGTCCAAACGTTGGCTGTGTCACCAACCTGTGTTTCAAAGAAGACCTCAGCTTCAAGACATTTTAGGCCCTCTGACTTGGGGATATCAGGCTCAATTTCGGTCATTCTAGAAATTTGGGGTCCACTTTTTTTTCCTGTCCCTGTTACATCTGAAATCTATGAATGTATAATTCATAAATACCTCAGACAGTTTAGCCATTCCTATTGGTCGAGAGCCCGTCACGTGGCCGGTATTAAACGGATGATAAAGACATGGCTAGCTGGTCTTAAACACTTTTCCAGTGTCACAATAAAATGTGGACTCCTAAAAATCCAGTGCCTCTTACCGTTTCATTGGTTGAACGTTCACAATCCTCACGTAGGCATGCGCAACACTACAAGCGAGTCAGAATTTTATAGTTCTAAATTCAAAACGCAACGCCCCAGGTGCGTTCTGCGTGACATCGCGCAGAACATGTTACGCGCGCGTCAATCTCCATAAAAGGGTTGTTTACATCTTACTCGCCAGCTGAACACTCCATTATTTTGCTAGAGGGATGTTTCAAAAAGCATAAAGTGAACTTGTTGAACAAAATCGGGATTTTTTGAACGAATTATTTGAAATTTTTCTACGGATAAGGTATTTATGAATGGGAATAAATATGTGCTCTGTCGGTATTTATCACTCGTTTAATACCGCTTAGAGTCTGGGTGCTGATAATTACCCTCGCCTCCGGCTCGGGTAATTATCAGCACCCAGACTCTAAGCGGTATTAAACGAGTGATAAAAACCTCCGGAGCACACATTTATTCCCTTATTCTGATGCACTCCTTAATGCAGGCGTCTTCCAAAAGTGATTATATATAGCAAACTACCTACCCAACAAACAAAATATTGTTTGAGGTCATTCTTAATGATACTAAAACTGAAAAGTATCCAGGTATCAAGGACAGAACGAATTTCTCACTTTGGACCCGAAATTTATAGAAGGAGCCATATGGGTACATTTTCTGCATAGACACAGATGGTGCTATAATATGTTGGTGTTGCAGACAAAAGCTTTTCTGAGACCTTTGAGATCTCTCATTTTTAAGCAACTCAAATTTTCTCCAAAACAATGTTTAAGAACTTGTATAAAAAGTGAAAGTAAACAAATATGTATATACTTTAAGTGAACATTTGTCTTCATGTGAAAACCTTTTTGGGGTTCAGAATCTCACTGACACCTTGTCAAGAGACCTCTTGATGATCCGTTTAATGTTTATTTTTTAAATCCTACTTTGACTTGAAAACAGTCAAGACTGTTTCAACTCTTCAAAGGCGCACGCCACTTCCATTAGACCCGGAGTGTGTACCTACTACCTAATTGCGACTCATGCAAGCCTGGTACCACCTCAGAAAATGTCACCGAATTAGTCTATATAAAGCAGGAGAGAATTTTGCAGACCATGAAAAACTAAACAAAAAGCTTGAAAAACTCTGTGTAGAGTCCTAAATATTACTGCCTCTTCAAAAGCCAGAAGAGTGAGAGTTGTTTTTTGAGAGTACAGGATTTGAAGGTGTGATAAAAAATTCACACGCGACATTTCTGGAAAATTGCCTCCTCCCACTTTGTACTCGGTAATCCAGCATTACCCTTCAAGCTTCACGCCTGTAGAATTTAATTTTTTTTATTAAAGCTAGAGTCCATCATTTGCAGCCATCCGAAAAGTAACTGGCGTAATTATTGTTGAAAAACAAACTTGGTTGAAAGATAAGGGAAGTAAACTCCCTGTGAAATTATTCTTTCTGGGAAGCTGTCATTTTGAAGTAATCAACGAAAGAAGGCATTTCCAACGGTGATTCTTAAGAAGCACCGTAGGAAAATTTAAATTAGTAGTTCGTTTTGTTATTCAGCGCAGCGCGCACAAGTATTGGAACGACGCACACGCGCGCAGTTGTTATAATTCGTCGGATCAGTGCGCGACGTCGCGTATAGCTGCAATTCAAAACAATTCAAAACATGATTCAGTAACTTTTGATTTGAAATTGAGATCTTAGAATGTTGTTTTTCTCGGAATGTACAGCTGAAGCTTAGCTGAAACTTCATCAGGTTAGTTGCTCAGTATCTTTCATTAGATTTTGAACACTTTTGTTGCTTCAAACGAACAAAATGCACAAATTACAAATGATGGACTGTAGCTTTAAATCATGAAGAACCAACGGTCCACCAGATGTAAATTTTTTGCTGTTGTTTTTTAAATCCACATCACATCAGTCACTAATTGTTAACTATATCATTGTTTGGAATTGCAGGACCGACTGTACTTTGTCATGGAATATGTCAACGGTGGAGACCTGATGTTCCAAATCCAGAGGGCCAGGAAGTTCAACGAACCCCGAGCGAAATTCTACGCAGCTGAAGTAATCCTTGCACTACAATTCCTGCACCGGCACGGTGTTATATATAGGTCAGTCCCAAATGGTTTTGGGTTCGTTTCTCACCGTGCGCGTGTGACCAAGTTTGATTGGGGGACCGTGGTCACCTGACCAAAAGTTATGAACCAATCAGGGCCGCAGTTTGGTGGCCTTTGACCTGGAACATGTTTCTGACGTCACAGCCATGACGTGAAAAATGTTTCACAAAGAATTGTTTGTGACGTCATCTTCCTTTGTGCCATAGGAAGACGAATGTTTAAGTCAATTTTACACGATTTACAAGCAAAAGTTGGGCAGCTACTTTTCCAGTATTTCCCTAGGCTGTGTAATAATTGTGATGTATCAACTACCCAACCGACTGTTTACATCCTTTTGTGGTAACAACGTAACATCGTCTGCTATTTGACGGTACGCTCTGCTAAATGTACATCAGATTCGAACCAGCCAACCAATCCCGCAAGCTCGGTGGTCGAGTGGTAAGACATCTGCACTAGAAAGCAGGAGGTCATGGGTTCAAGTCCCACCTGAGGGATTTTTTTCAACTTTCACTCAAGAGGCAACACACTGGGTATACAGTGTTTATACGTCAGTGTCAGTGAAGGGCAAAATCTTAGATTGATTTGCTATCGACTTGTTTACCTTTCCACCATCTTGAAACGTAAAGTAATCGATCGCAAGTCTTGGTTCAAATTTTGGTCGGATCAATGACGTCATTTCAGTTTATCTGAAGCGCCAGAAACATGTTTACGGTCATGGTGCCAAAACGCGGCCCAGGCAACGCCCACTGTTTGGTTGACAAGGTGGAAGGGTCCATTGCACATGCTTTTTGGTAAGAAGAGATTGACTAATGATTGAAGAGATTGACCATTGCTCGTGCTTAAACTTGCTGTATGCATGTAGCCTTGACCATGTACAGGGTGAGTAAAAAAAACACGAAACCCAAATGTCGGGACAATTGTTTTAGTGAAGTTCTGCATGTAGCACTTTCAAAATCTAGGATATGAAAGCCCCATTCATAAGCTTTCATTTAGTACAAGAATCATTCAAATCACTCATGTACTTTTCAAGTTACCAAGTTTTAAACACAACCTCCGTTTTAAGGTTCTGTCCACGGATCACAAAAAGTTCAGTGTTCTTTCAGCAAAACGAAAAAAAATCACATAAGGATGTGTGTGAATTGTTTTCGTTTTGCTGAAAGAACGCACACCTTTTTTGTGATCCGTGGACAGAACTTTAAAATGGTGGTTGTGTTTAAAATTCCGCATCTTGAAAAGTAAAGTGATTTGAATGATTCTTGTACTAAAAGAAAGCTTTTGAATTGGGCTTTTATGTCCTAGATTTTGAAAGTACTACATGTAGAACTTCAATAAAATAATAGTCCCGACATTTGGGTTTCGTTTTTTTTTACTCACCCTGTATTTGAAAATAATATAAATGCAAGTGCATGAAGATGAAGCATTCAATGTTCAGCCTTGGCTTTCTTTTCTGTGCATCGCAGAGATTTAAAATTAGACAACATCTTGTTAGACATGGAGGGCCATTGTAAGCTTGCCGACTTTGGTATGTGCAAGGAGGGCATCATGAACGGGAGAACAACGGCAACATTCTGCGGCACACCGGACTACATTGCACCAGAGGTATGTGGACTCATGGCTTTGGCTGTGGCTGTGTCGGTAACACACGGGTCTAATGGAAGTGGATGCAGCCGCTTCCATAGGTGCGTGTGTAATTGCTAGCCGTAGCCAACGGTATGTGGAGTCATGGCTTTGGCTATGGCTATGTCAGTAACACACAGGTCTAATGGGAGTGGATTCAGCCGCTTCCATAGGTGCGTGTGTAATTGTTAGCCATAGCCAATGGTATGTGGACTCATGGCTTTGGCTATGGCTGTGTCTGTAACACACGGGTCTAATGGAAGTGGATTCAGCCGCTTCAAAAGGTGCGTGTGTAATTGCTAGCCGTAGCCAACGGTATGTGGACTCATGGCTATGGCTATGGCTGTGTCTGTAACACAAGGGTCTAATGGAAGTGAATTCAGCCGCTTCCATAGGTGTGTGTGTGTAATTGCTAGCCGTAGCCAACGGTATGTGGAGTCATGGCTTTGGCTATGGCTGTGTCTGTAACACACGGGTCTAATGGAAGTGGATGCAGCCGCTTCCATAGGTGCGTGTGTAATTGCTAGCCATAGCCAACGGTATGTGGAGTCATGGCTTTGGCTATGGCTGTGTCAGTAACACACGGGTCTAATGGAAGTGGATGCAGCCGCTTCCATAGGTGCGTGTGTAATTGCTAGTCGTAGCCGAGTAATTTGGACACAGCCACAAAAATGCTTGGCTTTGCTGATCCCCATATCTGTTAAGCAGATTCCCAATGTGATTGGCCAGTTCAACATAGGAGTGCACATAATTATATAATATTGGATGGATTTGAGGGGTATACAAGAATATATTACACGAGCTATTTCGATGAGCGCAATATTGTTATAGCAAGTGCAATATATTTTTGTATCCCCCGAAAAAAAAGCCATACAATATTATTAATATTTATATTAGGCTGACTAGCTTGATCCGCAAAAACTTAATTTCAGGACACTACCTTTATTTCTCAAATTTTGTCGAATTATCGCACCGCTCAAAGCTGCCATTGTGGCTGTTGACAACAGTGCGCGTATACCATGCTAGTGCTGCGTCTGCGTGCCGCGCGCTACCCTCTGTTGACTGATTGACTGTGACTTTCTACGCTCTGGATTGTGCCGGTGTCATATGAAAATCGGACTCGTATGAAAATCGGACTCTTTTTACCTTTTATTGGTTAAATCCTCTCACGTGACCAGTCCCTCTCCTAATTATCTATGCATGAGCATGCGCAATACCACCAAAGAGTCTGTATTTCATAAAACCTAAATTCATGCTACACCGGAACCAGCGAAAATGCCTGGATGACTGCAATATTAATAATATTGCAGTCATCCGGGTCCTTTTTACGAAAGCATACAATACGCTGATTTATTTTTACCACTGGAATCCTGATATAAATAATAATGGGGTATAATATCTGACTTGCTCTACAAGGTGTCCCCCCCCCCCCCCCCAAAAAAAGAGGTAACCCACAAACGAAGGGATAATTTGACCAAGCTATGAATTTAATGGCTATTATTATGGTTTTATCATAAACTAGGGGCATTGAGCTTTCCAATGATATCTTGATTGCATTTCTCTGTGAGTAGAGTTGGTTGATTCTCTCCTGTGCAACACGGGTTCTCCAGTTTTCCTTTCAACACTTGCGATCTGGCTGTGCTCCGTGGTCAGACATGGGTCGTACGGCAGCAGCCTAAGGTACCTTTACATGCCTTCGGCTCGACCACGTTGTAGCTGCGTCCCTTCACAATTCAGCTTCTGCTGCGAGTAAGGATGATAAGCACCCCCTTCCCCCCCCTCCCCCCCCCCCCCCCCCCACCAGTAAGTAACTGAAGTCCTTTTCTGTTTTGTTTTTCAGATTCTACATGAGCTAGACTACGGACCGTCAGTGGACTGGTGGGCCCTGGGTGTTCTGATGTACGAGATGATGGCAGGTCAACCGCCCTTTGAGGCTGATAACGAGGACGATCTCTTTGACTCTATCCTGCACGACGATGTACTCTACCCAGTCTGGCTCAGCAAGGAAGCAACGTCCATTCTCAAAGCTGTGAGTTGCTGGTTTAATTGTTTTTATTTTTACATTATTTTGTAGATTAGCGGTACAAATCATGAAGTTGCGACTGTGGATCAGTATACAAATATTGAGTGGCGCAGAGTGGAATGGGAGGAATATTATCGCTTGGTAAAATCTGGACTTTTCCATTTCATGAGGTGAAGCCGAGTGAACTGGAAAAGTCCGGATTTTACCAAACGATGATATTCCTCCCATTTCACAATTTGAAACCACTCAATATTTGTTTTATATAGCTGACATATAGATCCTTGTCATTTGATATATTTGAATTTTTATTTCAATACAAAATTGGGGGAAAATGTATTTCTTTCTTCCAAACCACCCCTTCACGAAAATGTGTGAACCCAACTCTATAGCGCTGGCTACGCGCAACGCTGAACGTGCACACCAGCATGCATTTGCACACAAATACCGCGTCATGAAACAAGGATGATCCTAACTGTTGAATAGTATTTCCCATTCCCCATGGGAGAATGGGACTTTTTGAGCCCCGGCGTGAATGGGAGCAATAATGAATGTTACGTGATGCGAGTTCCACCAATCAAATGACAAGGATCTGTATGTCAGTTATATAAAGTGTCATATTCGACTATTCAAGTTAGCAGTTTCCCCAACAGTTATAACTTTCACTATTTCAGCACTCGCGCATCTGTTAGGGCCTGTCTAAAGTCATATCCGGGGCTAGTTCAGAACAAGTTGTCTCGGGTATAAGTTGCAGGATTCTGAACAACTTCCCTGCAATCTTCCCGCAATGAAGTTATCAGTATTGGTGAGTCAAGCAGTTGCTAATGAAAATTTTCCCGGAACATGTCAGGGACAAATGCAGAGCTTTCCTCCCGACGAAGTGAATGATTCTACCCGTAACTTGTCCAGAACTTGTGCCGGATATGAATTGAGACAAGCCCTTACCTATATAATTTCACATGCAGGCTATAACTGGAGTAAAACCACGCAGCAGATTTTGTTCTTACTGATTTTTGTATTCCTCTTGGTAGTTAAAAAAAAATCAAAGCAAAATATTTCTATTTTGTTACTGAAAATGAAAATTTGTTTTCATTGGCCTTGAGATGTTTGACCTGATGGATCTTGCTATACTGAGTAGGTTTGTATTTTTGACAAGTGTTGCATGTTGCTGCATTTAGCAGGGTTTCAAGCCAGAATCCCCTGGAGGGTTAGGGTTAATTTTTGTGTGTGAGTAAGATCATTTGTGATGTGATCAAGCTAAATTAGTCGCTTTTCGGGAATTTTCATTTGGAGATACAGGCCAAAATAACCCACTTCATCAAATCACTTCATCACATCTCTTCATCACATCTCTTGGTGTTCCGACTTCCATAATTTCTTAACTAAAGATTGTATCAGCATGCGGTTTTCACAGCAGTAATGCTGAGATTGTGCTCTTTTGAAATCTGTAATAAACAATTTTTGACCAGGGTCGACAACGACTCATGTAGCTTGATCGCATCACATTTGCTGTACAGTTTCATGCAACATTGTACCTGGGTAATTCAACACCGTGATGTTCTGATGAAATCTACCTGTTCATCCATTGTGTTGTAGTTTATGGAGAAGAACCCTGCCAAGAGACTGGGTTGTGTGGAGAGCCAAGGCGGAGAGAACGCCATCAGGCAGCACGCCTTCTTCTCCAGCATCTCATGGGAGAAACTAGAAGAGCTCAAAGTGGAACCCCCCTTCAAACCTAAGATAGTGAGTATTTGAGTCGACCTTTCAATAGGGCTCGCTCCTTAACGGCCATCTGTGTGAGGAGAACTGCAACTGCGTATTTTACGCAATCAAGCACGCACTGCGCAGTGTTGAAAATGTTCCAAACACGCCTGCTTGTTGTTCGAAATGTGTTCGAAATACGATGCAGCTGATGCCGTTATGCAAGTCGATGCACAAAATGCCGATGGGCGTGTTCATCCATTCAAACTGTGGACGAAAAATTAGAACAAAAGAGAACAATATCGTCCACGATTCCCAGCATACGTCCGCGATTGTGGTCGTGTACAAAACCTATCGGAGTCTTCCTAAAAAGTTAAGAGTACAAACAAAAGAGGGACAATGGGACGTCCATGATCGACGGTGTGAACGCGCTTGGGTGCACGTGGATGGTCTGTAGGAAATGACGTCATTTGAACAAGACCTATACCCAAGACACTAGGTGATAGGCAGCATTGACATTCAAGAGGACATAACTATCCCTATGTCACTATCCAATATGTGATTGTTATTGTATGTGACCTAAATGTGAATAGTTGCGCAGTATTTTATGAGAAACATCATATGTTGCAGCGGTATGGGCATGAACTCCAGCCTAGGTAAACACTAGGCTAGGGGTGTGCATGGGAATCGGGTACCCGAGTACCCGATCGCTGATGTCAGGAACCGGTTCCAGATTATGGGATCGGGTACCCAAAACCAACTTTACAAATTACTTAGTAACTTCTCAGACAATGAAAAACAAAGGTTTTGAAAACCATTTGTGGAGAATTTTCAAAATGAAAACAGATTTCACATTTTTGTGCATTTTAACATACGTGACTGATGATGCTCACAAAAGTTGCAGTTTACATCGTAAAGCTGTAAAGCCCTTCAGACAACTTCCAGGAGTTGAATTTTGGGGCTGGGTTTCTTTTATGGGTACCCGTGTTTTACTTCAAAAGGGTACCAGGTTGCCATGACCCGTAAATGCACACCACTACATTAGGCACATATCAAAGAAAAACTTGAACTAATTTTTGCCCCTGAATTGATTGCATCTGCAGAAAACGAAAAAGGACGTCAACAATTTTGACGCCGACTTCACGCGGGAGGAGCCCAAGCTGACGCCCATCACGGCCAACATCGTCAAGTCCATCAACCAGAACGAATTCACCGGCTTCACCTACACACGGCCGGACCTGGACCGTCAGCAGCAGACCACCACGGACATCGATTGATCACGGTATGGGGGAGCGTGGTCTGGGTCACTTTAATAGCTTCTTTAACAGCAACAAAAAAGGCTTGAAAGACGTCATTAGTCTTTAGGAATTGACATTTCAAAACCGATTTGCATTCTTTTCTCTGATTCGAGTTGAGAGTTTTAGATATCTCTAGTTCAGGGAGTACTGCCTAAGCGCTACAAGAGCGGTTGGTCTGAGCCAGACTGAACTCAGCTTCTCGGCAGAAGGAAAGAAGAGTGTCGCCTCCAGTGAGGAAGTTACTTGGGACAATCTTCACCTCACCTTCACCTTTGAATTCCTGCTTTTCCCGTCAGGTTGTCTTCAACGTCTCATCCAGATCCATTAGTGTAACCATGATAATTCTCGGTGAGATGAGAAGCCGACGATTTGCCACACAAAAAAACGGAGAAAAAGTACAAACTCCAAAATGAAACTTAAAGCGCTTATAGTCAGGTAGTAATTACTGCAAAAACATATCAAAAACAAATTTTGAAGAAAAAAAATAAAGTAAAAAAAATTTGAAGGGCGAAATGTAATTGACCTATCGCGGTAGAATCGCGGTAGAATCGCGTCAACGCAGCTTGTGAAATGTTGTCCAAGTACATGATATACAAGTGGACACTGAACGCGCAAAATCTGAGACAGCAAAACTTTAATACCGTACAAAAACTCCATAAGGTTGTCTAAGGGGCGTGGCTAACTCGCAAACGGCGATAGGTCAATTGCCCACCAACTTATGACAGAAAGCGGTGCGAATCGCTGATGAAAAAAATCACCACCCGTGATGATTTTGTCCGGAATAATTCCAGCGAAATTGATCTAACCACACAGCCTTGCATTCCTTATATATTTGCCTGCTCTGTGTTACATTCACATGCATAGGCTGTGGTAATAATTTATATTTACATGTACCATCACAAAATCCTGGTATACAACAGAAAGCCATTCTGTGATGCTGTGGCTGAGTGACATTCAGGCATTTTGACAAATTAGACGTTGTCGGAGTTGTTGGATTTTTAGAAATGACGCCACTGACCAAGCGGTTTACTTCTTGTTACAGATTAATATGTTTATTGCGTTAGGCCACAAAAAAAAATTAGTCGGTCTCTGGTCGGCGCGCGCGTCGATTTTAATCATGCGCGTCAACCTTTTTTTTTCTTCAAATTGTCCGCGGTAGCTACAGCAGTGCCCTCTATTGCCGCACCTCCTCAAATTTTTGTACCAAGGAATGGGGAAATTGCACCAAGGCAAATGATGGAGGGCACCAAGGCACATTATGGAGGACCCAATGTATATGAGGACACAACAAAGGCAAAATAGTACCCACCTATTCTGTACAATCCAAGCTTGAAAAAAAAAAGGCCAAAAAAAAAAAAAAATGCGTCGCCTCATCAATTCCGGAACTTTGGTCTGACCAGAGACCAAACATTTTTTTTTTTGACCTTACCAGCGTTAGATAAGTCTGAATACACTTTTGGAATGTAGTGTTTCATTGATGAATGGAAAATCTCAGTTACAGAAATTGGCAGTATGTGGCGTCATGACATGAAAATCACTATCGCAATACAATATCGCAATCAGATATGTTGAACTTCAGACGGAAGACTGTTTCAGACGCCAGAAGTACACATTTGTGGACATCTTGTAAAGTGCTGTGAGCAACACATTAATGTTTGAAAAATGTACCTTGAAAATGAAATGTTGAGAGCAAATACAGCAGCTGGAGCAGTTTAGCAGAGTTGGAAAAACTGGAAACTTAAAACCCAACACACTAGTTTTGTATGTGGACAACTTAAGAATGAACATAACAAATGCATGTATGTCAAACGTCAGCCTTAAGAACTGCAGTAAAAGTTCACGATACGTATCGTTTTGCGATCTCGAGATCATGATCGTCAGCGTATCATGGAAAAAGCAGTTATGAAATTCTTGAGCCCACAGTCCCGCACATGTCTATGTACATCACTGCATCGTGCCCAGCCAAGTGAGTCCATAGAAGTCAACACAACAGGGATGCTTGTCCCCCTTTCTTGAATTATTCCAGCGTGTCATCACATAAATCAAAATTGCGATGGCCAGTTAGCAGGCATGCAACTTATCCTCGGATCAGGGCCCAATTTCCCCGTGCTGCTAAGCACACAAATTTCTGCTAACAGAGCTCTGTTTATTTCATGTAGACCGTAAGCAGTAAGCACAGCAAAAGGCACGTTTACCTCAGAGGAAAACAAAATTGCTTAACTTAGTGACGTAACAATATAAATCTCCATGCGCGGACCGTTAGCACATACACGCCGCGAAATAGTGCTTAAGGTTAGCAAAGTTTTGTGCTAGGGTTAACACCAAAGTTTGCTTAGCGGTAAGCAGCGCTATGAAATTGGCCCCAGGTGGTTTCATTGCTTTGTTTAACTTCGCTTGCATTGCATTAAGAAACAGAATAACACTGCAGAGAGTCTTGTAGAGATTAAAATTTTCATTTTTTTGGGGGGGGGGGTTCCCCAGTTGCATGCCTGCAGTAAGAAAGGACACTCAGGAAAAAGCTGTACTGTCATCACATGCTCCAATAGTAGTAAAAAAAAATGCAAATTTTCAAGAAAAACAAAATTGTGAAAAACCAATTCTGTGTTACACAGCATACAAATACTTGGCTGTCATGTTTATGTGGCTAAGTACAGTAACCACTCACTAGGTTCATCAGTACACTACTTTCATAATTTGTCGTATAACGAACATCACGTACCGCATGTGTACTAAACATACATACATGTACATGTGCACAGACAATCTATTGTTCCCTATTGTGTGCATGTCTCCAGAGGGCACGGTGTATCAGATCTTGTGTATTGCGCTTCAATAAACGCTGACAATGTTTGTACTCTTATGGATCAAAGGATTGCAAAAATACATACCTTCATTACATTGACTTAAAATGTAACAATTTTGAGGTGTAAATCCTCACTGGCGAAATTTCAACCTTGTGCTTGGTTGAGACTTAGATATATACCTAACTTTTATCCTGTACGCGTAGAATAACTGTGTGAGATATTCTGTGTAGATAATGTAGATTTTGTTTTGTTTTTTAGAAACGATACTCTCAGAATGTAGGTTTAAGGTTAGAAACGTCTTGCAATGATATTTTTTTTTTTTACAAGGCTTGAAAAAGTCTTCAAAACCACACTGTACAAAAACTATGGCCACTCTGAAACCATGTATATAGTATAAAGGTATTGTTATTAGCGAAAAAGAAAATATGTAAGATTTGTCAGTGTATTATTCTTATTATGACAGTTTAGCTGCAACTCACGATAAAACCTTGTATAAAATAAACTTTTTTTTTTTTTGGTTTTTTTTTTGTAACCGGGGACTACCATTTGTCGGAATGTGCAATCTGCATTACGTGTTAAAAGTGTTTTTACAGTCGTGAGGAGTGGAGTGGACGAACCGTGTAATCATTGAAAAAAAAATTGACGAATCAGAAACGTGCCTGGGATTTTTTTTAGTGAGTATGTGCAATGAATGGTGGCGGTAGGTCACATGGTGTAGCAAAAAAAAAACAGGTCTGAACCCCAAATGTCTTGATTGAATACTCCTAATCCTCACATCGTGGTTCAAGAATGATCATTATTTCAGCGTTATTGGGGGTTGTAGTGGATTCGCTACTACATGTTATGTCATTTAATTGGTGGGTCGTTAATCACATGTCATTGAATTATTTCAAGCAGGTGGCATACACGCCGCCTTTCGTTCACGGGTTACTCTCCTGCAAAGCGGGCGAGGGGTAGCAAAGCTCCTTCCAAGCAAAGTGGATGAGGCAAAGCCTGTTCTGCCTTAATGCTGTATTGCGCATACACAAAGAATTGCTCAATTTATAACGGAACTGTTATTAAGAGAAACATTTGTGCTGCCGCTGGTGTTAGTGTTTCAAAAGCCAATCGATTTTGTCATCTCTGATCAACTGTCTTTGCTATTGAGTTGACCACTGACGAGCTGAGTCCATTTGTGAAGATTTGTCCACTGCCTTGCCAGATTCAATATAAGTGACATAATTCCTCTTTGCAAATCGGACGAAATTAAAACAGAAATCACAGGCTGGCGTAAGACTAATGCATAGAAGTACAATGTCAATGGTACACTACCATTCTCACTACATACATGTAGCAGAAATTTGATCTCCAGTGCCCCGTGACGATCGCATGAAGGATTTGTGTACATCTATGGAAATTCTGGTCTCTTTATTATTAAAACTTGCCATTTCGAAAGTAAGAATTGCCTTAAAAGACACTGAAATCATAGACTTGGAGTAGAACTCTAAAGCTAGGCAGCTTGTCTAATTTGCCATAAGGACTTAGAATTTGTAATGTGCATTGCAACGCTTAGTTGCTGAGTGTTTCACGGATTCACGTTGAACCTCAGTCAAGGTTGCGGTGAAGTCATTTACAAGCCAGATCTCTAGTTGGTTCACAAGAAACAGGGGATAAACAAGTTGTTGAGTTAGTTTAAAGCAATCTAATCCAAATCTGCAATTTTGTTTCCCGTGCAATCAAGAAGAATATGGAACTGTGGTTTGCACAAAAGCTTGAGCAGAAAAAAAAAAAAAAGGCCACCGTGATTCAGTTTAAAGTTTTGAACGTATTTCAGATCAGTTTTACTTCGATGTCACCAGCGCACTCTGTGATTTTTTCATGCACTTGGTGAATTTTGTATCCAAAAATAAAAGGGAAAATTGTCCAAGCTTGATGTAAATGTGCATGTAGCTGAAATTGCCGAACTTGCTTATTGGTGGATAGGCTCTTAAAAAAAAAGACCCTTGGTACCAGACTTGGCAGTGATGTAGTGTCAGTTTTGTTGGAAGTGTAGGAAGGAGTGGTTTTTTTAATGGGAGGACCTAATTGGCTTCCGAAGGCTGTAAACTGGTCAAACATAAACATGCTGTGGACTTTCAAAGACTTTTTTTTCTAGTAAATTAGTATGGTTGTTCAAAAGTAATATGTATTAATGACTTCCGGTGATAATGTGCACCTGATCTGTATGTTACATGCCAGATCGCGTAGATCATGTTCAACGTGACAACTATCATTTCAAAAAAAATTATTTAAAAAAAAAACAGAAAAAAGACATTAACCTTTATAATAATGAATCAGATGATCTGAAGACAACTGAGGCTGTTTTTATTTATTACGTTACTTTTGTCAACCTGAACTTAGTAAAAGTCTGTTTCAAATTACGTATACCTAGTACTGAAATTTGGAGTTTGTCGGTTGAGACTTTGTGAGAATCATGTGAATCAATCAATCTGATCTTTAAATTTCACCGATTTACCGAAACATTTTGCAAAACACACATTCGTTTGGTGTCATAACATGCTTGAGACGATCTCATTTCCCCCGTATTTAAGAGAATTGAAATGACGAATTTCCATTTTAATAACTTTGATGAGGGGTATACAAATAAATTTGGCGAGTAATTTATTAGAGTAAATAACACAGAGGTTCTGTCTGGGGAGGTCACTGAAAAACTGTTGATTCATAAAATTCAGTTCTATTATTTATGCTTTTTCATTGAGCTGTTATTGGAGATGGCTTTTCCTGGTGCCTACAAATTTGTAATATGACAGACTGCAAATGGTTACCCAGATTTGAAGCAGATATGATAGTTTTTGTCAATACTCAGCAGTTGATTTTTTTTCTTTCTAATCAGAAATGGTATCAAAAACATACAGCTGTTCAATATTGGGGTTTTTTTTGTCCCCCCCCCCCATGTTTATGCCTGCGTATTGGAACACACTGCCATGTGTTTTATTGTTTCTAATGTGTGCTATTGTAGATAGGATAGATTTATTTAATAATCATGTCAGCTTTTGCTTTGGAAATGTATCAAATGATGACATCGATTCTTGGCAGTATAATTTGAGAGAGAGAATGAAGTGTATGCGTGGGTAAGGCTCCAACTTTTAGTCCCCTTATTTTGCCATGTTTTTTACTGACAAGAAGAACACGTTTAAAAAAAGAATTCCTGACTTTAAAATAATTCATGTTAACAGCCACATTTAAAAATTGTTTCATTTTTCTGTTTTTGCTCTGATCATATATAAGGGCCCGTCTAAATTCATATTCGGGACGATTTTTGGACAAGTTGCGGACATTGTATCGGGTATAAGTTACAGGATTCTGAACAACTTTCTCACAAACTTCCCGTGATGAAGTTATCAGTGTTGGTGAGTCAAGCAGTTGCTGATGAGAATTTCCCCGGAACATGTCCGGCGCAAATGGCAGAGCTTTTTCCGGACAAAGTGAATGATTCCACCCGCAACTTGTCTGGAACTCATCCCAGATATGAATTGAGATGGCCCCAGTGTTCTTTAGAATTTCATCTGGAAATTTGAGCTGAAGATTTGTACATTGTTATTTATTTATTGTGCAGTATTAGTCAGGAGGCATTTTTCTTTCTTGAATTTCGCAGTCTTTCTGTGTTGTTTTATTTATTTTATAATGGTTGCATAATCTTGGACGAAAAAAAAACAACAACTTTTTCGTCAGCTTAAGGACATGTGAGACTTGTCATTTCTGAAAGACTTAATTGTCAAAACAGAATGTGCGTAAAACTTAACTTTTATTTGTGTAGAATTAAACGAAAATAAACTTAGCTGGTTCATTTAACTGTGTAGATTAAATTGTATAAATCTTATCACAAATTGTAGGCTGTTTTTGGAAAATATAACACCCTTCCACTCCCCATAAAACTACCCCTTTGACATTGATCTATATATTTTGGTTTTGAAATTTTTCAAGTTGTACACTAGTTGTCCATCAAAAACATTGACAAGGCCCGAACCTCCCCTCCCAAACTAGCCCAACTTAAAATCTAAATTTAAAACAAAAATGCCGTTTAAATTTTGTAATCAGTGAATGTATTAAAACTGTTAACTAAACTGCATGTGTAAATGGTTCACGCGGACCGGACACAAAACTTGAAATATGATTCTTAGGTGAATAATGTGACTTGAAGTAGTAGACTACGCAGTGACTGTCAAAAGTTATTTTGTTGTTTTTTGTTTTAATTTGTTCATAAAAGAATTAACTTGTACGTACTTGTACCACTCTGTTTTCTAACTTTACCCAGACTGCCAGGAGAAATGTCGTATGCATTTTTTTTTTATATCAGTGATCGAGTACAAATTCAAGAACCAGTATCAAATCTATAGTATTTTTTGTGTGAAGAGAAAGATTTGTTTCATATTTATGTAATTTTTGGTTTCAATCATCCTAATCTAATTGATTGGACAGTGTCTTAATAGTTGAGACGTCTTCACAAGTAGACAAAAAAAAATCATGAATCCAAATCCTAAGGTGATCTATTTTGTTTTTTAACTTGCGTGACTCAAAAGCATTGAATATGTAACATTAAGATCTCATTCAACCAATTAATGTTCTCAGATGCAGTAAATTAAAAAAAATGTTGAACAAGTTGAAAAAGTGCAAATGCATGGTTGAAAGAAGAAAACGAAATTCATAAACTCAACATCTTTTGTATTGAAGATAATTTATTTTCTGTATTTTTGTTTTGTTTTAATACCAAAGGTTTCATCTAGGCCTCAATATTTTGGGGGATTTTATCTGAAAGCTCATGTGTGCAAATGGACGAGATTTTTGACAAATCAAAAGATTTTAAGGATTATCTACTCCTGAATATTAAAAAAAAAAGGAATTCCGTGGAGTCATTTTTATCCCTTTGTTCAAAATGACTAGCTAGATGGACAATCTTTAAGCTCCTAGCCGTACTTATGTGGTCTAGCTGTCGTTCATGTGGTGAGATTAAACATTAAAAAAAAAATTATAAAAAAAAATTACAGTGTAAAAAAAATAACTTAAAATGTTATTGATAATGTACTGGAGTCTAGAAATTGTTGGATCACATCCTAGTGTATCATACCAGTGATAAAGTGACCGTGGTTCAGATCATTAAAATAAATGTGCACCTTGTATACAATATCAGCTGGTCTTGTCTTCATTGCTGTTGTTTCAATTTCATTTCTATTCTAATTGCTCATGTTAAAGGGAAGATACAACATTTGCAAACATCACAAAACGAAATGATCAAATTATCACGAAATACCTCACTGGATTGTTAGGGAATGACAGTCTGAAACATTCTGTAAAATCGTGGCTCCTAGTGTGCTGTCATTTTCAAGAAAAATAGGATTTTTCCAACGCTGGTCGGCCGACCAGCATTGGAGAAAACTGTTTTTTTTTCAAAAAGTGCTTCTAATTTTACATAATTAGTTATGCCGCGTTTTCTTTGCAATTGATTACACACCTGTGAAGGGGTACAAGCCTGCTAGACTGATTCTCTGACCTTACAATTCCGCGAAGGTTATACATTGCTCTGTTTCATCTTAAGTGGGGTCAGGGAACCAGACTACAAGAACATGATTGGTTTTCTTGGTTTTTCCAGCATCTACAAGCCCAAATCGTGAAACAAGTCATTTTAACAATATTTGCTATAACATACTAATCCTCCAAATCCATTTATTTCTGAAACTTGCAGCAAAAGCAAATGTTGTATATTCCCTTTAAGTTGAAAGGCATATAGGGTCATTTGCTTTTCATGCATTTTGTTTGTTTCCAATGATAACACCACTCAAAATCCAAAGAAGAATGTTCAATACCTAGCCTGTTGAAGTTTCAGCTCAGTGGATAATACACTTTTCGATCAGTGAAAAACCTTGCACAACCTTTTGATCACAAAACACACTTTTGTTAATAGCAGTCTTCACTCAAAACAATTAAAATCAGTGTATTGACTGATTGTTGGGAATCTCCTACATTTCTTAAAACAATTTGGTTGTCACTTTTGGGGTAAGTGCAAATAATATGCCTTTAAGTCATCTCTGAGTACTGTAACAAAATTTGATTTTATTATTGTCCCAATTCACCTTTAAACTATTATAAAGAGCGCTTTGGCAACAGTAATCCATAGTAGTCATGTATTGCACCTGTTCTCAAGTCAGATTAATGCCACAAAACTATTTCAGAGCTTACTTTCTTTCAACTTAACCTACTTTAAACCACAATAGATAGCGCATATATTTGGGCTTCAGTCAAACCACAGATGGAGCTCGCATTGTAGTCTTTATTGTTCACTCTCACAGTGCTAGGGATATAATTTTTAAGTTCCTTGCCCCCATACCTCTGTACTTAGTGTTTATGCAAATATCTCCATATAAGAAAGACACACTACATAGTTTTCCTAATCTTGAAAATCCTTATGCATATTTTGACCCAGTACTATAAAACCCCTTTGAAAACCCAGTAGGGAGTGGACTTGCTGCTGGGGCATGGTGGTGGATGGCGGTGTGCATTCTAGTTCCTTATTTTCCAAGTTCCTGTACTTGTATGGCTGAAGATGGAAGTCTAGTTTAGTGTGGCCTTGTTTATGTGCAAGACACTATGTACTTGGCACCATCACCACCACCATTACTTCACATCAAAGGGTTCAGTGGTCTGCATAGTCTTGTGAGTATGTTCCAATTTTACCCCCCTTGCACCCAGTAGTTGTTACATTGCCTAGTACTAGTAGACTATATGGTGTTCTATCGTAGCGGTCCCTAGTCTGAATTCTTAGCTCTGTCAGTAACTAGTCATTTCAATTATATTATTCATGTTTGCATGCTCTCCCCTAGCCCCATAAATGTGGCCAATTTACTGGACTACCTCCGTAAATAAAGGCCACACTTCCACCATATACAAAAACATGTCGAACTTTGTCAAATTTTGATTTTCACATTTAGACTTAGTTTGTAGTTTATTTTTGCTTTAGAAGAATACTCGCCCTCTTTATAGGCTAATCAGAAAGTGCTGCCCTTTTCTGATGTCTAATTTTCGTGAAACTTCATGTTGAAATTTTGATACGCAAACGTGTCCAAAGAATCTGAAAATTTCACAAAAAATAGACATCTGAAAAAGGCAGCACTTTCTGATTAGCCTATAAAGAGGGTGAGTATGCTTCTAAAGCAAAAATAAACTACAAACTAAGCCTAAATGTGAAAATCAAAATTTGACAAAGTTCAACATGTTTTTGTACATGGTGAAAGTGTGGCCTTTATTTACGGAGGTAGTCCAGTAAATTGGCCACATTTACGGGGCTAGTTCTAATTTTACCCCCCTTGCACCCAGTAATTTTTACATTGCCTAGTAGACTACGGTGTTCCATTGTAGCAGTCCCCAGTCTGCATTCTTAGCTCTGTCAGTAACTAGTCATTTCAATTCTATTATTCATATTTGCATGCTCTCCCCTGGCTAGTCATTTAGTAAGTGAAGAAGCGCTAATTATATTCCAATTATTTCCATTTTCAGATATTGAAAATAATTGTCCCTTTGTCCGTTATTTGTGATCAACATCCATGTATTTTTGATAATCCCCCTACTGGTGGTCAGCCTATTTAGGTCGCCGTTACAATATCCTCATTCTGGCCGGACAGAAAACCTTGCCTCCGTTCCTCACAAATTCATTCACAATACACATGCACCCATAGTTGATTATAATGCATTTCTCCATAAATTCTCAACAAACAATTGGAAACTCTCCCCTTTTTGCCCCAAGCACACAAATAAAACATCCCTGCAATATGGTCACTTCCCTTTTTTTCTGGGGGGAGGGGGGTGCTGGAAAATTAATCTTCAGACACATACGTGTACCAAATCAACATTCTAGGACCACACAAAATTAGGTATTTCTTGGTTTATTCGATATGCCGATATGTACAAAAATTTGGCTTTAACCATTGAGGCATAAGGACCAAGGCTTTAAACACATACACAGTGTCATAGTCGAGTAAGTCCTTTCATAAGGCCAAAAAAAAAAGTCTCCGGTTTCTGGTATGGAGCTTGCCAAAAAGTGGTGCGGCTACGCGGCTTTTTTTTTTTTTTTTACCTGATTTTTTTGCTTCCATGTTGGCTGATGACTGCAAATGGTGCCCGACTAAACTTAGTGAAAATATATGGGAGTCCAGAGAGGCCACATATCTAAAAACACGTTAAAATTGTGCAGCAGCAGGATTCCAGTCAAACCAGTGAGTTTGGCGATTTTGAGACATCATCTTTCATTGAAAAAAACCTTTTTCATTTTGCCGACGCGCATGGCTACGGCGACGCGCGCGCATACCAGAAACCGGAGACTTTTTTTTTTTGGCCTAAGACTGACAGACTTGCAGGGACTTGTGATGGACTTGACCATATCAATGCAAACAGAGAACCCATTTGCTCTTTGCCATAATGAAACTAAAACCATCGCTTCACTTGCGAAACAAAAGAGTTTTGAGTTGTTCACACTAGGTGGGTTGACATGGAATGGAATCAGTGCGGAACAGGAGATGCTTTTGGGACCATTTTTAGAGCCCCAGTGGGACACTATACTTCCGTGAACTGATTCACGGCACTTGTGGTGCAAGCACTTGTGCACAAACTTGTTGTGTCTTCCATGAGCTTCAGGCTCCGTCGGCAATGCATTCAAATGTCTCTCCCAGTGGTCTCCCCCAACTCGCTATTTGTAACTGCTGAGTGGTACTTGGGCACAGAGTCTGTTACATGAGAATCCATTCATGTAGTCAAAGCTTGCCAGCGCAGACAGATTATAATCTTCCCTCAACAGAAAATGATACATGTACTTTCACAAATACACAACAGTGCCTTAGGCCAAAAAAAAAACAAAGTCTCCGGTTTCTGGTATGCACGCGCGTCACCGTAGCCATGCGCGTCGGCAAAATGAAAAAGTTTTTTTTTTCAATGTAAGATGATGTCTTAAAACTGCCAAACTCACTGGTTTGACTGGAATCCTGCTGCTGCACAATTTTAACGTGTTTTCTTGGCTCCCATATAGTTTGCACTAAATTTAGTTGGGCACCATATGCAGTCATCAGCCGACATTTGAAGAAAAAAAACAGTCAAAAAAAAAAAGCTGCGTCGCCGCACCACTACTGGGGCAAGCTCCATACCAGAAACCGGAGACTTTTTGGGGGGCCCTTAGTTTCCTCTCTTCAGCGACAAACCTCCTGGTATTTTAGGATGCATTGTTTCTTTGACATTACATTTGCTGTCACTTGCAGATGCAGAAACACTGCGATGAAGGTACAAATGAAATCTAAAAAAATTTGAGAGTACATGTATTACAGTTTTCAATGACAATGTCTTAGCGATAGGAGAAATTTGCATCTGAAAAAAAATCGTCAATTGGCGCTATGTGTATATATATGCTTTAGAGCCGAAAGGGCATTCAAAAGGTTCAAGGTCAGCTCAACCACTGCGGCCACACTAATCAGGCATCGGAGATCAGCTGACATCACGATACATGGCAATTATCCCTCAGTCCGACGATAAATTAACAACGAAAATCTGACATTTACTATCCATATACCACATCAGTCGGAACAAATTTTGAACAATGAGTAAATTCTAGGTGCGTAATAATAATAATGAATACTTGTATTTCGCTTTTAAAGATCAAAGCGGTTTACATTATTATTCCCCCTGATCATCGGGCCAATGAAGCATTCCAAATACAATCTCAGCTCCCTTGGGAGTATACAGCTCGATGCTGTCATTTCGATGCTAAAATCAGTCACAATAACCATCTCTTCCCTCACAGGTACTCATATACTCCTGGGTAGAGAGGAGCAATAAGTGACAAAGTGCCTTGCCCAAGGACACGCGCACCATGACCCTAGGCTGGACTCGAACCCGCAACCTGCAGATTATCCCACAGACTCCACATGTGGCAGCTCAAACTAGATCATTTTGTCCAAGCAGAATCTGTGTCTAATTTAACCGTTTGCAGCACTTTGTGGCACTGTTCTCATCCCAGCACAGGGAACGCCTATCTCTCTCCGCCCTCATCTCCTCCTTCATCCGCCCCCTCATCATCACTAAGCCCCGCCCCTTCCTCCTCCTCTTCATCACTCTCGGAGTAGTAATAGGTCACCGAGGGGCGATTGGTGTTGACAAACAAGTCATCGTCGTTATCGCTGTCGCTTTCGTAGTCGTCTTGTTCTGCAGGGCTGGTGGGATCCTCTTCTCCCAGCCCGATCTTAGAGATGTCCTTGGTGATCGTATCCAGGTCCAGATTGTTGACCGGGTGTGCCATGTCCGACTCCCCACTGGGTGGCTTGTTTGCAAACTCATCTGGCCTGGTGGATGCAAAGGAATACACAAATTCTATCGATTTTGGGTCCAAGGTACGACATTTTGTTTCTGTCCCTGTAATACCTCTGAACTTTGTAATATGCCATTCAAGTGTCATTAAAAAATTTTTTTTTTTTTTTTGGTAGGTTGTTTGCTTTACATAATAACTCTTGGAGGAAGAATATATTAACCCTAAGGCCAAAAAAAAAAGTCTCCGGTTTCTGGTATGGAGCTTGTCCAAAAAGTGGTGCGGCGACGCGGCTTTTTTTTTTTTTTTCCGGACTTTTTTGCTTCAAATGTCGGCTGATGACTGCAAATGGTGCCCGACTAAACTTAGTGCAAATATATGGGAGTCCAGAGAGGCCACATAAAGCTTATTCTCGATCATAACCCCATCTAAAAACACGTTGAAATTGCGCAGCAGCAGAATTCCAGTCAAACCAGTGAGTTTGGCGGTTTTGAGACATCATCTTTCATTGAAAAAAAAACTTTTTCATTTTGCCGACGCGCATGGCTACGGCGACGCGCGTGCATACCAGAAACCGGAGACTTTTTTTTTTGGCCTAACGATCCCAGCCAGCCAAACTCCAACACCAGGGTTTGTTGGAATCTGTTAGGATGAGTACTGCACTAGTAAACTGACTGCTTTATGTGGGATTAGGCATACCACAAATAAACAGGGTCCATGGTGTTGGGATTTGCAAAGATGAGAAAGGTTCCTAATAAACCACCCTAGGGAGTTAGGGTTAAAGAGGCATTTCCCGTGCTATTTTTGAGTTACACTGATAGTTATTGAATTATTTCTTCACAAAATTCAAATTATTGGCTGCCAGACAATAAGTTGGCTCTCGCAGGGTGGGTTCAGTTGTGTGCAAAATGAAAACCCTTTTACAGAGGATTGCAGATGCCCAAAATTGGAATAAAGAAGAGTTTTTGTTCGTTAAAACAAAACATACAAATTTAAAACTAAAATTTAGGAAAGAGATTTACCACAGTCCCTCCTTTTGAATATATTTGATCTGCTTCGGGTAGAGGATGGTCGCTATCTCCGCCTTGACTTTATCCCCTTCCAGAATGGGGTCTACAATCACGAAGTCACCTGAAAGAAAACATCAGAACAGTATCAGAACTAACAGACTGTCTAAAGAGTAATTTTGCTTCTTTACCAATTCAATATTTCTAGGCATCTTTTTTATTATAGACTTAGACAGATGATCCAAACACGAATGCCTGGGGATTCAGTGTTGATGAGTCCTTTACCCTAACCATCCCAAATCCTCCAAAATCCTTTTTGCAAATTGGAGGAATTTGCAGGATTGAGGTTACATGGCAAAAGTGCGTTGCTGATTTCAGAGGACGCACTGTGTCAAGGTCCTGGGCCGGACCTTGTGTTGTTTTTGCTCAGCCGTGCATAAATTTAGTCCTTGATTTATACTTGAAATCCTCCGCACTGCTCCAAAATGTCACCGGCTCTGACTCAACATATTGACAGTCATAGCCGGAGGATTTTGCAGGATTCAGGCAGTGTCACCTCTCCACTGACCATATGCAAGAAATAATGGAGGAATTTGCAGGATTGAGGCTATATGCTATTTTGACATGGAAGCAGTTGGAGGATTTTGCAGGATTGAGGCTACATCCTAGCAAAAAGGCCTAGGGAGTTAGGGTTAAATTAATGCTTTATACCTCTTTTAATCCAGACGTTTTTGCGAAACCTTGTTGGCATGCTGACCAGAAACTGTTCCCCTGTCGCAGTCTGTACCTCATGAAGGTTGTTACCCCTGCTTGCGGTCACCTTTAAAGACAAAGTCACAGACTAGTGAACTTTAAACCGAATACCACGCACAAAATGCTATTCACTATTGAAAGCATGAGATTACTTAAAGGTCACTGAATGGCCGACACAGAGACCGGTTGGTGCATTTCTTTTCTTTTTCACACAATATTTTAGTGCATAAGTGTATTATGTAGAACTGAACGAACATATACATGTTTACATGTTTACATGTTTAATGACACCTACATTTTGCAATATGATTTTTATTTAAAGTTTCAGAAAAAAACTTTAAAAGATGACTCTCCCATGTTTGACTGCTTTGGGTTTTTTTATATGAAGTGAAAAAGTTTCAGATCAACTTTGTCTGAAGACATTGAAACAAAGACATTTTATTTCCACTACAGGAATTTTAAGGTTGTTTTTTTTTTTCTTTGTCTTCCAATGGTGTGGGAAAAATTCCTATTGATGATGGAAAACCATCTCCAATAACTATTGTTCTTCTGATCTGCCGATGAAATAGCGATGAAGAAAAATAGCAATGGTTAAATCAGCAACAACATTACCCGAGACAGTGTGATACACTGAATTCCTATAGTCAAACAGATTTCCGGGACAGTTTCTACTAGTACGGCGGAAGAAATTGGAAATTTCAAAATCTGCAAGTAACGGTTTCTGATTTCACCGGAACTTCCCAGTCAGCTCAGTCAAACCAACAAAATGTGACGATTGAGGTGCTGCATGCTATGCCCTACACGATGATTGAGTATGGTTTACAGTACTCAATGACCACTGGGCCTTTCCAAAAACACTCCAAGAGCTGTAAACGGGTTGGAACTCTCTGATCAGTCAATTCATGAACCAAGAAGACCACTTGTGAGTGAAAGTGTTTACAATCAGAGACCATTATCCCTAACTCCCCAGCCTAATTTACAAGGAACCATACCCATTCTGGCAAATTCTAACACCCACATGGGAAATTGTACACACACACTGTTGGACTTAGTTTCTGGAGGTATGCCAACCCCAGTGTAAAAGACCATCAGTTTAGGGGTACTGTACCCATCCCAACAGATTTCAACAAAACCTGCTGTTGAACTTTGATGGGTTGAGTTCGGTTAGGGTTAATCAAATTTTGGGGAAGTTCCATACGTTTCCTTTAGCTTTTGCCACCCAAAAAAAACAGGCGGCTTACAATTTTAAATGATGATTTCAAATATACAGTTCCCAAAATTGAACCCGAATAGTGAAATTCAAACCGAATTTTAAAAATCCGGATTTTAATACCACCACTGCTTTATACAAACCTTAACAATCTGCTTTTTACAAACCTTAACAATCTGCTGATGATCTTCAGGTAGAGTGTACTCATCCAGAACCTCCCTGGTCACGTGTTTTCGCTTGGTTGCCTTGGACATGATGGCCTGCAACGTTGGACCTCTGATGAAGACACCCCCTGCTTTAACCAAAAAGCTGTTGACGTCTGTGGCCTTAAGATCTGGGAGTTGTTACGGTACAGCACTTCCACCTAATTGTCAATTTTATTTCAGAATAAAGGGGTTGTAATCAATTGCTAATATTGAGAGTAAAATAAGACGCAAACACTGCTGGGACAAACTGATCTAGCACAATCAATGCCAGCAGTGGTATTGATTGTGGAAAAATGACTGCAGTGTTATTTCCAGATCGTAGGTCAATCATGCAATTTTAACCAACATGTATTTTAGTTTTCCTGGTTATTTACCAGGTACAAATTGGCGAATATCAAGTCTTAAAGCCAGTCTATGTTTCAAATTCTAGAAACACAATTTTTCAGGATATTTAAGCAGGAAAGAATTCAATGCATGGACATCATGCACTTGACACCCTGACAAACCCTATGAGACTTGTCTGAAAAATGCAGTGTTTTCTCAGTAAATCATGCTTTAATATTTTCCCTGCTACATTTGTAAATTTGGGGGTCAGACAAGTCGACCCGTTGAGACAACTCGACTCGGGACAAGTCGACCGTTGAGACAACTCGACTGTATGTGCGATAAATGGAAAGACAAGTCGACCGTTGAGACAAGTCGACCGTTAAGACAAGTCGCCTCGCATGTTTTTGTTGCTAGTTTTGGGGATAGTCCCGGGGATTTTGACGGCGGCTGATCGCCGTTTGGGAGTGATGACACATGAGGGGTTTTTTTGGTTGGATATAAGCATGATAACAGAGCCGATATAGCGCAGCCGGGCCTGTGTGCGTACTTATCCCCGGTCAGCGTGGCCGTACCGTGCACGGTGGCATCGTTTTTGCCGGGCCTGTGCACCCATTTGCCGGTCAAAGTTGTCCGTACCGTGCACGGTGACATCGTTTTTGCCAGCCCTGTGCGCCCACTTGCCGCCCCAGTCGACGTGCCCGCGTGCCGGGCTGGGCCCGGTCCTCGCGGGCGGGGCGGGGCGCGCCGGCCCGACGCGACGGCCACCGGATTGAAGCGCCCTCTGCGCATCAAGTAAGCCCGCGCCGCGCCCGGGATCGGTCCTGCCATGCAACTTTTTCCACTCCACGTGTATACATTTCCGTTAAGTCGAGCTGTCTCAACGGTCGAGTTGTCCCGAGTCGAGTTGTCTCAACGGGCGACTTGTCTGAACGGTCGAGTTGTCTCAACGGTCGACTTGTCCCGAGTCGAGCTGTCTCAACGGTCGACTTGTCTGACATTCGTAAATTTGACTTTTTACAACATGTTATCGCCTTCTGATGGTTGATAGGTCATTGCAGATGTAGGGAAAATAAGTGATGGCTATATAGATCTATGGAATTCTTTTAGAATTCCATTTTTAGAATTCCTTTTTAGAATTCCTTTTTAGAGGCTGCCTCCTTTTTTTGGGGGGGGGGAATGGAAAAATGATAAATTTTAAACAATGACATAATTTTGGCATCTTTTTTCCTTCCTTTTTTTCAAAAAGACAGGACGTTTAACAATAATAACATGTTTGTTTTTTTTATTTGGCCCAACTCGGACTCTACGAATCACCTTTTTTAACATTTGGACATGGTTAGGCACGCTGAATCGCCCGGCACCAACCATTGCCAACCATAAAGCGCGTAGGAAAATCGTCATTTCTACCCCGAGGAAACTGTTCAAAACTTACCCAAAAAATGTGACATTATATTGAGAGAAGTCTGCTTTAGATTTAAAAGGTCTTTTTTTAGTAATAAAAAACACCCTTGACTCTAATTTGATCGAAACTAAACAGGGGCCCTACACTACACGATCGCCCCGCCGTACACAGTCTTAACTTACGTCTCGGATATAAACACCGTGCGTCGATAGGGCATAGAGTGCCAGTGTTCCACGCTACTCTACGCCTCGCTATTCAGCCATAATTGCAGCAATGTCAACTTGGTTATGTTGAAGACTGTTTTCCGACCAAAGCGTGAAATGAAACAGCCGAGGAAAAAGCAAGACACCTTACGAATTTGTGGGACGATTTGCAGTTAGTCTCCATCTCTGCCACAGTAGAAAATTAATGGTTATGCTTGCACAATCATTAGTCTGGCGCCGTCGCCTGGGTCCCATGCTGCATACGATGCAGTATATGGGTACCAGTATTCGTTGGCAGCGCCCTCTGTAGTCTTACAACTGCTTGTGGACGAGCTGTGACTGCGCTGGACCAGTACCAGTGGTACTTGAAGTCTTGAAGTCTTGAAGTCTTCAAGTATCCGGTGGTGGAATTGTTGCGACTCGGCATTACGAACACATTGTCGTAAAAGTTGGTATCTTAAAATTTCTATGCAAAAACCACCTACACTGAGGATGTGTAGGAAATATCACACGGTTATTTATTACTCCCGATCACGCTCGATAACTTCGGCAGCGACCGCAAGCTCCATTTAAGAAGACAGGATATCAAGGTACCGACAAGTTCGACAACGTGGTAGGTGGTAGTAAAGGGGTCCGCTCATAAGTCCGATGCCTCATAGATCCGACGCCTCATAAGGCGTCGGACTTATGAGGCATAAAATGTATTTATTCCGCCTCACGGCCACATAAGTCCGACGTCTCATAGCTCCGACGCCTCATAAGTCCAAAACAGCGTTTGTCCATTGTATGTCGGACTTATGAGGCGTCGGACAGTATAAGGCGTCGGACTTATGATACGGACCCGTCGGTGAGGGAAGCTTCACCGGCTGTTTGTATCATAGAGCTAGGTCCTAGCTCTATGTTTGTATGAAGCCGTGAGGTCCCGCAGGAGTACGAGTTCAACTACCAGCATCATACCTCACAGTGAAATGGGGACGGTTGAGATCGCAACAACAGCGGCACGGGCTTCCCTTTACCCAGGCCCATCAATCATCGCGCGGGGAGTCGGATACTGGCCCGAGTGATCCACCCATCGCATTGCTTACTGACAGAGGACTTCTGCTAGAGCCAGTGCGGAAAGTTTCGCCCCAACCGAGCGAGGGAACATGCATGGGCATCATCTTCACTGCCCGTCAACTACAGGAGAAATATATAGGGAGCAAACAAGGACCTCTTCCTGATATTCGTCGACCTTACGCCACAGCTGGGCAAGTTCGCGCAAGATCTATTGTTGACCATTGGTTAACCATATAGTTCGACTGAGCTCTTAATTGATACTGACGTGTTGGACCAAGAGTACGCGACGTCTTGCTAAAGCTATATGGAACACGCGGGTCGTGTGGCTGTCGACGAACTTAGATAAATATACAGAGCAGCTTTGCCGGCTGTGCTACTGTAAAACTGCAGTACCGGCAACATGTCAAGATAGAAGAGTGCCAGAGGCGAGAATATAAGATCCGTCGATCTACGACGGCTGAACCCGACGAAGTCAAGTATACCCGAGTGCATTCAGCAGCCATCTTCGACGGATTTGTGTGCAAAAAAGGTCGACTGCTATTATGCGTATGTGTCCCTGAACAAGTGAGAGATGCAGTCTCTGCCTTCGAGACTAACAGGGACATTGCTGGGACAAGATGAGAGACAGTCAACTGAACCCCAGGCCAAGCCCACCGACCATTTTTTTTTTATCTGCAGCCGCTGCACTGTAGGATCTGTCTCTCCCTTTCTAGGCAAAATTGCTTTGCAAATGCTGAAGTCCAGAAATGTTTTGTATTAGGTGTAATAAAATAAAACAACACTTTTTGGAACAAAGCTATAAAATAACCCCGAACGTCGTGAAGGGGGGGGGGAGCAATGGAGGGCACTGCCCCCCCCCCCCCTTCCTGTGGGAAAAGGGGGACAATGAGGTAGGGAAAAACGGAAACTGAGCAAAGAAGATTGTTAGGTCAATACACCGTTGAAACTGCCTGAAGGCGGTGTAACAAGAGTTAATGGTCACATGGAACAGCGCCCTCTGTATGTGACCGCAAGTTAGTACGCGCACACTGGAGGTCACGCACACACTCAAGACATAGCTAAGACAAAGGAATTGCAGCCGGGAATAAGACAGATTTAGACAACACTGTTAGAGCCTATACAAATGAGTCTTGTTTGAATCATTATCCTGACTTAAAGACTACATGTACATTATATTACATGGTGACAGAAGTGGCTGTTGTGTATTTGGTCTACTGATGAAGAAGATTTTCAAGAAAACAGACAGCAAATGGCAAAGAATCAACCGATGCTGGCTGTGAAAAAAACAGCTGACGTTCATCGATCTATGTACATGTACAGGTGAAATTAAGGTGATCATCTTAACCGGACATTGGAGTGACCATGGAGATATTGTGTTAAGTAAGACAGAGGATAGATATTGTGGAGATTGTGCTACATGTTATATCCAAGCTATAAAGAAACTGTTGGCAAGTGTTTGAAAATTACTGAATTTCAACCCAGATTCAGAACTCTTTATTTATGCTTTGGTTCCAGTAATTGGGTATCACCGGGTTCTGCATCCCTCTCATGATTTGCTGATTTAGCATAATTTTTGGAGTAGGCCTGACTCTCAATCAGCAGTTTCAGAACAGCTGACTCCATACTTCAACATCAGAGATGAGCCGAGTATCCAGGAGGGATTGATCCCAAGTCCATCCGTATAGTCCAGCGGATATGTGACAAAATTGTGCACTTTTGCATAAAAGCGTGAAACTTGGCACAGATATTCATATTCATGCGAGAAAAATGTTTTAGATGTGGAGCCATCGCAAATTTACCCTTTTAGGGGCGTGGCATCCATTTTAAAAAAAGGGGGCGGGACTTGACGTGTCCGCAGTGAAAACGGTTTTTCCCACTTGTTACAAAAGCAGGAAACTTCACAAAGACATAATTATATAGATTATTAGTGTTTTCCAGATTCGGAGCCACCACAAAAGTACCTTTTTGGGGGCGTAGCAGCCATTAAAAGAAAAGGGGGGGGGTAATTATTATGCCCACTTTGGAAAACATTGTGCACATATTTTATGAACGAATAAAACGTCCCACGGACGTTTATATTCATGAGGAAAAAAAATCCAGATGTGGAGCCATCTCGAACACACCCTTTTACCTCTCAACTGCAGCAATTTCTGAATTGGGGTATAAACTGGGGTACCTCAGTTAGTCTTGGAAAGACTAGTGTTACTTCTTCAAATACATTGTTTCCCCTGCCTTTTTTTCTGACAGACCAAAAGGCATATGCAGTGTCGCACCTGTATAAAGTATAAAATGTTTTAATGGATTTGGTCGGGGTAAAAAAAAACACTCATCAGAGCTTGATATACCATTTTTAAGAGAACAGAGGGGTTGTGTGGTGGGGGTACACAGATTCATTGAATTTGAAGTCATAGTGGACGTGTCCACCACTTTGGGTAACAACACGATGTACTCGCCTCACAATCTGCTGTCAATGCGGCGCAACGGGTAGGGGGTAGGGGGATTTTACATTCCTCCCCCCACCCCCGTTAAAAAGGATTTCCATGGCCCTTAATTGTTAAATGTTAGAGTTTAGGGCTGCCATTGTGTGCTGTGTATTTGTAATTATGAAATCACTCTGGAATTTAGACGTGCATGATAATATAGGTGCAAGTACACACATTGAACCCTATACCTGGGGTTAGCCTACCGGTACTTACCCATGCTCTTTGGTGTAAGTCATTGTATTACCAAATAATATTGGTTATGGGCCAATCAACATTATAAGAAATCAACAACAAAATATAACTAGAGATTCGCGTTTGTTGAGTTACAAACGCAGAGTGGTCGGGCGGACAGCCTTTTCATAATACACTGCCCAGAAAAGTTAGGAATATACGCATATATAGAACAAAGGATCACGAAATTAAATCCCTTCCAGTACAATCAACTATTTTTTTTTACAAAAATGTATCTTAAACGGTGTAGTAAAATGCTTCTGCTTTTGAGTTATATTCGGATTTTATTGCACTTCCGGTAACACCGGAAGTGAAGGTCAAGCGGTTTTGTGTCTGGATTTTTTTTTTTCATGAATATAAACGTCTGTGGGACGTTTTATTTGTTCATGAAATATGGGCACAATGTTTTCCAAAGTGGGCATAATAATTAAACCCCCCTTTTCTTTTAATGGCTGCCACGCCCCCAAAAAGGTACTTTTGTGGTGGCTCCGAATCTGGAAAACACTAATAATCTATATAATTATGTCTTTGTGAAGTTTCCTGCTTTTGTAACAAGTGGGAAAAACCGTTTTCACTGCGGGCACGACAAGTCCCGCCCCCCCCCCTTTTTTAAATGGATGCCACGCCCTTAAAAGGGTAAATTTGCGATGGCTCCACATCTAACACATTTTCTCGCATGAATATATACACACATCTGTGCCAAGTTTCACACTTTTATGCAAAAGTGCACAATTCATCGATATTTTGTCACATATCCGCTGGACTAGTAGTGATATGGTGGTACATAATAACCTTGCATTATGTATGCGGACTTAGGCCCCGTCGCAGTACCCGCTGCTGTACGAGAGATGCTTTCATGAATTTACACAATAGAAAATATCGATCCATATCGCCCACTAGACTGAAGCAGAGCAGGCCATCAGTACTGTGGGTTTCTTTCTTCGAGAATTGTCTGGAATGCGAAAGATCGTGGATGTTTTACGAGTCAAGACGAGGAGTAAGTTTATTATTGTATGCTTTTAATTTTAATAACACGACAGAAACAGACTTAAGTATTGAGCAGTGCGCTCCTCTCGAAACCCCGTTGCCACAACAGAGTGAAGTGTATGTCATTATTGTGTTTGGACTGGAGGACCACTCGGTGTTTTCTTAGATGATAATGCGCGGTTGGTGCTGCAGTATTGACACATTGTAAAGAGATGACATGACACAAAAACAGCTAACAGGGATGGGTAATACCGCGGCAAAAATACTTGTCCAAACTAATTGAACCAATTCAGATATTCAAATGGGCGTCGTCGTTATGCTGGTAGACGACTGTTGACAAAGAATAACTTGAAGGTGTTTATCCTTTACTACTGTTCTGCATTCCGTGTATTTTATGACGCAGTGCTAGTAAAATTCAGTACGCAAACTATGTTATATCTAAAACGGAGATGAGGTTAAAGGCCTATAATCAATAAGTCTTGAAACTGCAATAAACTCTGATCTCCAACTGATCCCACAAGTACAAGACGAGGCCCAGTCCAAGCATAGTCGTTACAGGATCGATATCATCAAGTTCACAAAAGGCTAAAACCTTTTTAGCTTTCCGCCTCAAAACCCAGAACTTCGGTGGAACGGCTTCTCCGTGCGAGAGTTGCCCCTCGCTTGATTTATTCAGGGGAAAATGTCAAGTATCAATTCCTCAAGTAATTATAGCAAAGTGGTTCCAGAACAACAACAAAAAATCGAGGGGCCAAAATAAGAAGGGGTTGACCTACCAACCGGCCGGAGTTTTTGTTCATAGGTTGACGTGGGTGAAGCCAGTTCGTGAGTAATTCAGTAATGTCGATGCAATCATTGCAATAAGGTTCTCTGACTCTTTTGCCAACGATAAATTTGGAGACGAAAAATATTCGATGAAAAATGGGCATCGGTGGATTCGAACCAGGTATTTTTCGATCCATTAAATCCGCTTGGCTTCTGTGACAAATTGACAATATCCGTGCTTTAGAATGCTTCAGTGTAACTAGTAGACTAAACAAATAATGGTGTTGACGTCTTGTTTCTTTTTTTTCTATGAATAAACATAATTTCCCATTTTTTTCCTTTCAGGTTGAGCTTTTGTCAAGGAAACACTAAAGACGGCGTGCATGTAAAGGAGCAACGTACGCTGAAACATTAACACTACATAATAAAGGCCTACTCAGACTTATGATACACTCATGACCTGAAACAGACATAGTGTCGTGAAGTCCTTTCCGTGAGTCATACAAAAACATGTCGAGACGATATTTATTTTTTCTCGTAACTGTTTCAGTCGCATGTTTTCTCCTCTATTTGGTGGTGAGACACGCTCCCATTTTGGAGAGCCACCAGAGCCACATCGTATCAGCAGTGAAATCGAGATCAGGTCAGTCAAGTGATGTGGGGCTGCCGTCCTTTTCACCCTGCAACTGTTCTTGTTCGACTGTGAACTCCGTCACCAGAGCCGCCAAAGGCAGGCATGCGACAACTCCCGCGTCCGGACACCAGACTGTAGTAGACGTGAACTCTGACCCCGTCCGCCATGATGTTGTCATGGGAACCAGACCTTTGGGTTCCAGTGTCGTCATCATGGCAGTCATGCGGACTGGTTCCTCATTCGTCGGCGAGATATTTGGCCAAAACGAAAACACCTTCTACCTTTTTGAGCCCGGCATTCCCCTCGAAAACGAACTGATTGCCCACAATGAAACTAGTGTTTTCATGCAACAGTTGTACATTGATATGATGAACTCGTTGTACCGGTGTAATGTGACTTACCTGGATTTTTACCTCAAAAGTTTGTCAGGCAAAAACCAGAACACAATTCTGAAATCTGCACCGCGGCTGTTCGATTCGCTGTGCCCCAAAATGAAACGCGGTGGCTCGGGTCGCTTTCTGTGCGGGAAAGTTTCGCCAATACGGTTTGTGCAAAAATGTCGGGAGAAAAGATCCATTGTGATTAAGTCTATTCGCATTTGGCACATCGGGATGTTCCTGCCGTTGATACAAAGCACCAACTTGAAAGTCATTCATCTCGTTCGGGACCCACGAGGGATGACTGCATCTCGAGTACCCGCCATGAACGTCGTTGACAACACATCCAACAAATTAAAGGCCGGGTCATTCACGGAGGAAATGCGCGAATATCTCATACGATACTGCTCCCTCAGCCTAGAAAACAAAGAAACAGGCTCGTACCTTCCTAAGTACAGAGACAATTACTTTCTGCTGAGGTATGAGGACATGTCATTGGATCCAGGGAGAGTCACCCAACTCATCTACAACTTCACTGGACTTGGTGCTGTCCCTGAGACAGTATCTAAATGGATCGCTGAGAATACCCAGGCTTATAGACCTGGAGTATACTCGACTACCCGAGTGTCCAGCCAAGTGTATCAGTCGTGGCGTAAAAAGTTAGACTTCAAGACCGCTAAGGCCATCGAGAATGTTGGACGCTGTGCTGAGATGATGGAGCATTTCGGATACCTTCCCGTGCGGGACAAGTCGCATCTCAAGAACCTGTCGTTTCCCCTCCTCGCTCCCATTCCAGCGGAACACGATTCCCAGAAATATCAGTCATATCGTTTCACAGGTTGACTATAGGCATGCTCCCTTCAAATCAAAGCAACTCCAAAAAACAACCGTTCATAACTTTGATCCAAGACTTTAATCAGTGTTAAACCTATCCGTAGGTTCTTTACTGGCCAAACTTTCAAAATGACCTATATATAATGTGCATCCACACGTGTTCAGAAAGGGAGAAATGTTCATTTTGAAAGCAACAGGGAAACGTCTTAGCCTATGTGTGTAAATTTGGCCCTATCTATTTGCATGCGCAAAAGCGGGATCCCTCATACAGGGCCCTTTAGTACAGTTACTTTGATTGGTCAAATTCTGGGCTTTGATTGTGTTCCCCTGATTTGCAGCGCTGCTGTCAATCCGCCGCGGGACGGTACAGATCAGAGGGCGCTACAATTACCATTTTCCAAAATAGGGGCGCTCTTCAAAACCGGTCATTATGCAAACTACGCATTATGTGCCCATTTTCAGGGCGCATTGAAAGGGTTTTGGGGCTTGGTTTTCATATTCCTCGTTCATATCAGAACTTTCTATACCATTTTGGGAAATGGTTACTGATAACCAAATTATCCAAAATTTTAGGGCCAGTTTTTGTTCATTGCAAGGGGACACATTTATGCTCGAGGGGGCACATTTATGTCCGCAAAAGGGGCACTTGGGTGAATCTGGGGGAGGGGAAGTGCCCCCAGGACCCCCCCCCCCCCCGGTTCCGCCGCCCCTGTTCGAGGGGTCCGGAAGCGCGCCACCAGGGGTCAACTTTCAGGGTCTATTGTCTAGTCTTTGGTTTTATTGCACTCGGACCAGAAGTTTCGAGCATACTTCACGCGCGCTATTTATTTGTTTAATTATTACATTTTTTACCCAGGGTATGCCCAAACAGTTTAAAACTGGTTTCCATTGGGGCCCTGCATACATTACAAAATAACTGCACATTATGTACAAATACAATACCTTACAAATGCAATACAGCACAATGAAATAAAATAAAAGCATATGCGATTACTGCATGATCGTAAAGCAACTAAATAATTATAATTACTGTACAACTATTACAAAGAAACATGTACAGTTTCAAAGGACATCGCTAACAGACTTCCCTAAAGGCCTAAGGTGAAATAAGTGAACACGGCGAATTTGGAATTTCTTGTGACATCGGGAAAATATATATTTTTTTATAGGCCTACATTCGCTGATTACGAGAGGGGCGAAAAATCCTTTTGGGAGAAAAACGGGAATATTGCCATCCGGCTCCATAATTATCATGGCAACCAACAAGTTTGTTAAAGGGAATGTACAACATTTGCTTTTGCTGCAATATTCAGAAATAAATGGATTTGGCGGATTAGTATGTTATAGAAAATATTGTTAAACTGACTTAATTCACGTTTTGGTCTTGTAGATGCTGGAAAAACCAAGAAAACCTATCATATTCTTGTAGTCTGGCTCCCTGACCCCACTTAAGATGAAACGGAGCAATTACATGTAATACTCTTTGGGGAACTGTAAGGTCGAGAATAGGTCTAGCGCAGGCTTGTACCCCTTCACAGGTGTGTAATCAATTGCAAAGAAAAGTCAGAATAACTTAATATGAAAAAGTAGGAACAGTTTTTGAAAAAAGCCAGTTTTCTCCAACGCTGGTTTTCGTGAAAATGTCAGCACACCAGGAGCCACGATTTTAAAGGATGCTTAGACTGTCATTCCCTAACAGTTCAGTAAGGTATTTCGTGATAATTTGATCATTTCGTTCTTTGATGTTTTCAAATGTTGTATCTTCCCTTTAACTCCGTAAGTCAGCACAGATTTAGGCATGATGTATTCAAGCTATTGAGCGCGTGTATGCTAGGAATTTCTATGCGCCAAAGTACCCAAGAACTGGATTTCATCTATATTTTGGGGGTTGAACTCGAAAAATAGCAAGGATTGTATATATTTTATCTTGCAGCATGTGTAGAGAGTGTTACATTTAATAAAAACCATAATATACTTTCTTATGTGCCTATTTGAGCAGGCCTATAAATTGTTTTGATGTAGTTTTGGTGTAATTTGAACAAGCCCGCAATAAAGGACTGACATTCATTTCTTGGAAACTATGGGGGGTTTTTTGCGCGCAGTTAATACATGGATGTTTTCTGAACCACGGCTGAATCTCCAGTTTCGGTTATCACTCTCGGAATCATGTTCTTCAGTAGTGGATCTAGAGGAAACACCCCCCTCCTCCCCCCCCCCCCCCCCCCCCCCCCCCCCCCCCCCCCCGTTGATTAATCAGACACTGATTAATTAAGGAAAGTAATAAAATGGGGCCAAAAATATCAAATGGAATGCTAATTAAGTTCCTAAATGTATTCTTGAATTGCCTTTAATGTAGGAGAAATCATCGTAGTCCGCGGCCATGCCCCGGACCCCCTAGTAGGGCATGCCTTCGACACGCCTTAGGACCCCACTACCTTTATATCATCCCTCCACCCGTTTCATGAAAGCTAGCTAGATCTGCCCCACATTACTGACATTTGCCACCATATTTTAGATGATTAAAGGTAGTAATTAAGCAGTAAAGTCTGTCACGAGCCAATGTGGCCCATTGGGCCGCGCCGGCATTTATCTCCGGTTTCAGAGAATATTTCTATTCCCCCTGAATGGGATGCTAGTCCATCACAGGTTACTCCCCAGCTAATGTCGGCATCCATTTACACGCCTGTGTGGAGAGAGGCAAGTGTGGATGAAGAGGCCCGCCCAAGGACACAACATAAAAATGGTCAGCAGCTGAATTCGAACTCCTGACCCTCTGATCATGAGTCACAAACCCTAACCACTGTTTCTCCATTGGAAGTTGGTTGCTGCCTCGGCAAATAATATGGAAGACATAATCTAAATTTTGAAGCTCATTTCTTGTGCTGCATAATGGCTACCCGAAAATAAACCCTCCCCCCCCCCCTGCATGGGCGTCGCCATATGACTTCACAATTTCTTTCTTTTTTGTCTTTCTTTTTCTTACTTTTTTTTCTTTCTTTGTTTGCTTTTCCTGGTGGGGGGGGGGGGGGCGGCAAGCGCCCCCCCCCCTTGCCCCCCCCCCCCCCCGCGACGCCCATGTCGAATTCAACAACACTGGAAACTGAAAGCCCTGTTGCGCTCTTTGAATGAGATTAGTGTGGAGTTTCAAAAGGGGTTTACGAGGCGCATACCGCGCGTTGTAAGATAGTGTGGACATTACAAACTAGGCAGGAGGCACATGTCGCCCAATGTTTAGAACTCTGAAACAAAAGAATTGGGAAGAAACGTCTTTCCTGCAGGCACTGATGAAGGCACAAAGAAAAATGAAGGGGTATATTGCAAAAGTGGCATTTTAGCGGTTGAATCCAAAACAGAATACCAGGAGTAAACCACTCGAACCTGTACATATAAGCATACAGACCTGACAAACTTATTCACCAAGAAATGTTTTTATTGTCTTGACTATAACCAATTGGGAGAGTTGTCATCTCGCTTGTGGGCTCTCAAAAAGAACTTTTCACTTTTGGATTTTATACTAGTTTCTGAATAAACGAGCACCTTTTTTAACAATATTTTATTGCTGTTACGGTGTGGGGAGAGGGGGGGGCGCTAGATAGATGATATATCCGAATGGTGCAATTAGACTGACAGCGGGCGCAATAAATTCGCGATTGATGAGGGTTCACAAAGTTTCTACGCGAACTCATTTGCATCAAAAGTACGTGCCCCACAGCCTTTTGGGGGGAAAAATAGAGACCCGGTTTAAAATAACGATGGATGAATTGTGCAAATATAGCCGAGGATCAACTCCCTAGCTTTTGGGCTATTATCTGAGGGCAGACTTGATAAAATTACGGTCGAAAAATGGGTCCTATTTGCCCGAGAAAATGTAGGGATGCCATTTGTAAATTTGGCTGCATGTAGGCTTGGCCATTACCGTTGCTCTAGGCTGACATGTAGTAACCGTATGTAACCAGGTCGGGTTTTCGTACACACTTTTACCCGACAGGTTCCCTACTCCATCATGCATCACATGTCCGAACTTTAGTAAATTACTTGCATGTCACACTTTGTCAGCCATGAGCGTTGCGTTACGATCGATCGTCTTTTTGCCTAGCGCCCTCTTGCGGCCAACTAAACTTTTTTAGCACAGCGCGCGCCACCAAGAATTTTGCCCGCTACTTTTGAAACTATGCAAAGGGCGTAACGAGCAGGCTAGTTCTACATTCCACGCGCTTTGTTTAAGTTAGATAGCTGGCATTCCGGGCGTTTCGTATAGTTTTCCTGTAGGGCTAGGCATGGGGCTAGGTCCTAAATATCGTTGATTCCGTTCCAACTCTACTTTGAGTTGACATCTTCCAGCTCCTGCTCCTGCTTTGCGACCAGCTTTTTATAGCGAGCATTGCACACTCCACTTTTATTACTGCACATTTTGGGTGCGACTAACTTGTAGCAGCAATATAATTTGATATCCGGCGTTGCCGGCACTGCAGTTTTCTGCATTATTCTCTTCAATTTTGCTGCTGATTCTTCGATTTTAACATCGAGCACGGAGAGGAAGGCATGAACGTAGATCATCCCAAGTGGTGAGTAAATCCCTTGTGTGTTATTTAACTTTTTATGCCTGAATCTTTTTATGCCATAATCTTTTTATGCAACATCTGTTCACTTACTGATGTATTTATAAACGTATTCTTTGATTTAAAAATAAGGAAAACAGTGTTTCCCCAAATTACTTTGAATGTAATGATGTCTTTAATAATGTTCTTTGATCTGAAAGTTTTCCCATAATTCATTAGTGATTTATTGTTTGTGATTTAAGATCATTGGATAGATCTAGACAGCTTCCATTCCCTTTTGACTGTCGTTCTTTTTATTACCCAAGTTCTTTGTATACCAAAGTTCTTTATACACTAATTCTTTTGTTAACACCAGATATAAATTTGTAAATACATTGTCTCATATATTCGAAATCAATTTAATTGTGTTGTAAATAAAATATTTTGATATTATTGAGACATCCAAAAGACTTCGCTCCACCCAAATTATTTAGTGGAACCACTTGGTTGTGAGGAGAGTGCCGCATTTAAAACTAATTCATATCGCTCTCCCCGGTTACATGTAAAAAAAAATATGGTCCTCTAAAAACTCCAAGCGCCGGGGGTTTTGTGCACAAACCTTATCAGACGGCAAAACCCGCAAGCCTCATCATAAAGAATAAGTTAAGACAGAAGTACCGGACCAACTTTTACGAGAATGTGTTCGTAATGATGTTCTTGAGTGTGATATTTGACCTACATCGAGGCGAAGTGCCAAAAGACAAAATCTTAAGAACGTTGCATAACAACGAACCGTGCTGAAGTTTGAGCTCAAACTTCAACACGGTTAGTTGCTATGCAACGTTCTTAAGATTTTGAGTAATTTCGTCGTTTTAAAACCAGTCAACAGGCCCAAACTTAAGTATCCTATGCCGGCCACACCACGATTTGTATACTGTCGATTTTTTTCTCTCTATAGGGCCTCATAAAAAATTTTTGTTGCTTGGTTCCGACTTTGAACCCTTCTTTGAAATTAAATTGCTGAAAAATCTGGATGAAAATTTGAACCCCCCCCCAAAAAAAAAAAAAATTCGCTCTTTTTTCCAAGGGAGTGAAGGGATTATTATTCAAAATGGCGATGGGCACCAGGACTGCTTTTAAAGGTAATCTTCTTTAGTAAGACAAGAGTGGAAAATCACCAATCAACGGCAACGTGTGAGCAGCGATCGCCGCCTGTCACGACAGTAAAATAGAGATCAGTGGTTGACAATCGGTCAAAGCTCAATACGTAACGCCGCGCAGTCGCTGTGGCGGGTGATTTATCTCCTAATACATGTGTATTTTCATTTGTCACAAATATCCCGAGATTACTTTATGATCTCTCACAGGACACAACCAAGTATTAAACCATTATTATGACGTGTATGCGAGAACAACGCTTCCGGCTTTGGCGACAGGTTTGCTTGTGTCAACATCCTTAAAAAAAGAATGTCCACAGTGGCGGACTGCAGATAAACTGTCCAGATAAACGTTTGCGTGTGGCGTTACGTAATAGCGTCCATCTGTTGTGGAAACCAGCACGTCAATAGGGCCATTAAACTTTGTGCTAGTCCGTCGCTCAAAACTAAACATGGAAAAAACAGCACGATGCTTCCACATTGAGCCTTGAACCTACAGTTCATAGCATACAGGTAAAAAAAAACAACCGAAATCCCGTCTTTTATGAGGATGTATTGAACCGTTACATATTTCTGTGAATTGATTTTAATGACGTCGTTGCCTGAGCCTGACTGACTTCTGCAAATCGAGTTTTTTTTCTGCACTGACTGATGGCTGCGGCTGCGCTCAACAGGTGTGCAGTGATCCGTGAATTGTCTTTAGTAAACTCGCAACGTGTGGCCACAATGTACATGTATTCTGCTTACACCGCAAGTACAGCACACGTACATGTACATTATAAGCAATTATCCAACATCTCTGCGTAAGCTGTGTGGTTGGACTCAACACAGGTGTGACACGAACTGGACATTGCATTTCCAGAACGACGCATTACTACAGAAGAAACACCGATTCTACAAGCCATCACCATGAACATTTTTTAGTTATAGCCTTATACCACTAATTAAGATGCAGAAAGTTTCTGGAATATTTTCCGGTGAAATCTGACAAAACTTGCAGTGTGCCTACTGCTGGACATCTGGGATACATACAACATCAACAACATCTTAACTTGAGCACTCCTTGTATGTAGCAGCCAGCAGCATGGCAAGGAATATCCGATGTGTACTGTTTGGACTTGTCGCTGTATCGGCAATATGTCTACTTCTCTACGGTAGAAGAAGTGGCACGCTAGTGAAGAGTGTCACGGCAGTGAGTCGAGAGGGAGTTCGACAGATTACACAGGACAAAAGTAACACCCAAGAAGAACTGGGGATTTTCTCCAGAGGCACGAATGTCAGTAGTGAGGAATCGTCGTCGTGTCCACCGTGCAACCGCAACCCTACTTCCATCGACCCCGTGCCCAACGGCGTGGAAGAGCAACCTGTAGTCGGTGATGACTCGGTCCCTGCGGAAGATACTCGCAGCAGTGATCCACCGGGATCGCGTATTGTCGTGCTGACATCAATGCGGACTGGTTCCTCGTTCATCGGTGAAATATTCGGCCGAAATGACGACATCTTCTACCTTTTTGAGCCCGGCCTAGCACTGCTCACAGAGCTGCATTCCAGGGGAGCTCTTTTCTTACAGCCAATGTATATTGATATGTTGAGGTCACTCTATCAATGCAACACATCTTCTCTGGATTTCTACATCAAGTGGTTGTCTAGGCAGCCCCCACTCGAAGTCAAGAAAAAAGTCCCACGAATTTTTGACTCACTCTGCTACCCGTTTGAGACGGGTAGAACGGGGCTGAAGTGCGACGCCATTCCCGCAGAGATCTTTGAGAGAAAATGCCAAGAGAAGAGACACATTGCGATAAAATCTATCCGTATTTGGGACATCGGGATGTTTCTGTCACTGATACAAGATAGTAACGTGAAACTCAAGGTCATTCATCTCGTCCGAGACCCAAGAGGAATGACTGCATCGCGAGTTCTTGCCATGAATGTCGTTGAGAACACATTCAACAAATTGCAGGCGGATTCTTTCACAGATGAAATGCGATCGTACTTGATGGAGTTCTGCTCCTATAGCATCGACAATAAAGAAATAGGGTACTACCTCCCCAAGTACAGAGACAACTACCTTCTACTGAGGTATGAGGACATGTCATTGGATCCAGAGAGAGTCACCCAACTCATCTACAACTTCACTGGACTTGGTGCTGTCCCTGAGACAATATCTAAATGGATCGCTGAGAATACCCAGGCTCATAGACCTGGAGTATACTCGACTACCCGAGTGTCCAGCCAAGTGTATCAGTCGTGGCGTACTAAGTTAGACTACAAGACCGCAAAGGCCATCGAGAATGTTGGACGCTGTGCTGAAATGATGGAGCATTTTGGATACCTCCCCGTGCGGGATGAGTCGCATCTCAAGAACCTGTCGTCTCCCCTCCTCGCTCCAATTCCACCACCTCGTGATTCTTACAGGTATCAGCCATAAATCAGTGATTGTGATAAAAAAAGGCTGTTTTGGTTGCACCCATCTTGAAATCATAATCATCACCTGAAGTTTTAGATGAAGATCTGTGTTGAAGGTCGGCCATAATCATCACCTGAAGTTTTAGATGAAGATCTGTGTTGAAGGTCGGCCATTTGTAGGTCAACTTCATTTTTGTGTGAATTTCTTGAAACTACACATGTACTGTTGGAAGAAATATAGCACGCAGCGTAATTCGGTGAATAAAATACACGTACAATTTTATTGTTAACAAGGCATGATATACAAGGTGTCCCAATAAACATCGTGCAAGAAGATTTAGCAATAGCTGATTTTCTCAAAAGTTGGTCAGATCAAATTTGGTTTGCATGGTTGAATCTTCTTGATTTGTTTTCACAAATTATAAACAAGACCATATTTCTTGAAAATGCTATAAAATTCGATCAGCTAGTCGGACCAACGTTTGAGAAAATTCGATTATTTTTTCATGCACAATGTTTATTGGGACACCCTATATACATACAAATTATATATACATGTACATGTAATTTGCCTACGTTACATCCGTATAACCATGGAGCTATAAGCATATGAAACTTGAATATGACCTCTGACCGATATTATTCCAAAGTGCCGCCTAATTTGTCAATTGTATCAAGAATAACAAGAGGTACACGTATTTATACAAAAATAAGATTGCCGAGTAGTTATTACTCAAAGTGTGCTTTTAGTTTAAGAGTAATCGCAAGCAAATATTGTGCATGTTGTGTGGTTTGTAGTACATGACTGTATACAGTCGGGACTGGCAAAATATACTCGTCTAAACCGAAATATCGTCTTAACCGTGCTCGTATTAACGAGATCCGACTGTATACTGTTTGGAAACTGCTCTGTCACGCCAGGAAGCTCAATGTTAATGAAGAGGGATTCTGTTTTTAATAGGTTTCCAATGATGCATGACAGAATCCTGGAGCAAATAGTATTTCAAAATAGTTAACAAGGTCAAAATTAAGTTGACCTCCATTTTGTGACCTTTCGACAGACAGGGTATTGATCATAGGGGCTTGTATATGAATCGATGGCGCCTCAATCGGAAGTTTGTGATGATTTCTCAGGAATAAAATGTTTATAACTTATTAAGTCCAGCAGTATTCGTTTCTGGGTGCCGTTAGGATGGGGTTCGAAGGGCTGGCACCCATAAATGAAACGGTGGGAAAAATTCACGGACGTTGTACAAAACACTGCCTTCAACTTCAATGACATGGTTATAGAAATAGTGTATAAATAATATCTTTTAAAATACCTTACGATGATTCAAAGTTTGTTTTTAAATTGCCTGTTTCAAACGCAGTGGTACACCCCTGATTGAACTGCTGCACATGTACATGTATATTTCTTCCCTTACATGGTGTATTTCCATTAGAGTGAAACTACAAACTCTAACTGATATCCCACCGATTAGTACGGCAGATGTGTAGGGATTGTGCCTTAATCTGAATATATTTATACAGGGCATGGCATAGCACACGAGTATGTCACCCGAAAGATATTGGACCATAGGGCAATCGCAGATTTGTCCTTTGAACAAATATATAGTTATAATAACAAGCAATGGCAGCCATTTGAATATTCTATACCGAAGAATAAACTTGGCCAGTAAACCGAAGAATAAACTTGGCTAGTAAACCAAAGAATAAACGCACAGTAATGTGGGGCTAATGACTTCATCCTGTTTTCCTCTTTTTGTTATGGAAACGAATAGAGGAAAGTCGACGACATATTTAAAGTGGTGCTATATATTGTCTAATTTGACTTTTGACGTGACCGTCCTGCCGTCTGCCTAGACTCGCAGGGTTGCTGACTAGATTGATGTACAGTGAAATCTCGATAAGTCAAACTCTGATAACTCGAAGCCCTCCCTTTGCTTGAGAGGTCACCACTGGTAAAAATTTTCTTCCTCACCTCCTGGCCTACTGTGTACAAACCAATGGGGGTCTTGACCAATATTGACCCAAGTACCGGTAATAAGCAGGCTGACTCAAACAAAGAATCCATTCCCTTCAGTAGTACAATGATTATACAACCCTCGACTAAACTCTGCTCAAGTCAGATTGTGAACCTGTTCCCTTGAGGTTTGGCTTATCAGGATTTCACTGTACTTGGTTACTTAAATTAAAGTACTGTACGTGTAATAATGCTTTTCTGGATTTCGATTGCTTGTAGTTAAAACCAATGTCTTTCTGTAGTGAGTCGTGGTAGTTTTAATCGTGTAATAAGAGGTTGGTCTTCAATGTGCATGTAGTTGTAATAAAGTTGCCTATTAAAGGCGGACAAAGAAATTAGCAGATGTGCCGCATCCTTGCTTTTAGGAGTGTCGGTGCAGCGTTATTCTGTGCCATGTTTTGAACTTTGATTTTGTAAAATAATTTTCCTAAGATTAGCCAGTCATCCCTTGCGAATTATGGTCTAAACTATTGGATTTATACGACGTGCGTTAACAGAGCTGGGAGTAACGTATACTGCACCATTCCCAACCTGCCTGGGTTTTTTTTTACAGACGGTCACAAAAAAGTGTCCAAGACTAAGGCCATGTTAAACAAGCTCGAAATGATCTCGAAAGCTGCGACCAAACTGTAGACCTGCTGTAGCATGTCATGTTCATGATGTAAAAGTCGATCTGTTCTTATAATGCACAACTACTCATGTGGTCGTGACTGTCAGTTGAAAAGGATTCCCATTTGTTGAGCGTCAGTTGGTGCATGGAGCATTTTTATAGCATGTGGATCACCCACTTTGTGTGCACTAGCCCTAATGCGAAATGAGTGACTTTCTATGACTTCGATAAATTGGTAGCTGGCCAATGGAGACCTGAAACACGTGTTGTTGCGAGGGCCTATTGGACTAGCTAGGTGATTGATTGCCAAAAAGGCATTTGCTGAAGTTTGTTACTAACCAACGGAGAGACAGGATAATTTCTTGAACTGCTTTCCTGCAACTAAAAATATACATGTACATTGTATACCAATTTCTCGTCCCCGGCCATTTCCCTTTTTTTAAATCATACATTTACAAAAAAAAATGAATAGGCATACATGTGTATTTTGCAACTTTTGCCAATTTTATTTGTTTCCAACAAAATTGTAGCTTTATAATGTAGAAAGGTTGAATGCTCCGTAGGACACAATTTTGTGCGATCAAAGCTAGAGTCGAGAAAATGGAAGAATCCGTCCGCCAATTTGGAAACTCCGCCATCTTGGGAAAAGGGACCGCCTACTTCATTATTTCCAGAAAGCCCGGACGACTCGAGAGACAGGTTTTTTTTACTCGGCCTAAACTTCAAAGATATACATTTATACAGTTGAGAAGAGCGCTGTTAATATAACATCCTGCTTATATAACCAGGAATTTGTTAAGATACCAAGTCTTTGTTATTCTATCTGTGTAACAAGGTAATTTGCAATTTAGTTCCAATTGAAGATCTTGTTATAATTTGGTGTTCCACTGTAGTTGTTGGCAAAGATCATTTTACTGCACATGAGAAAATTCGCATTTTCCTTATCATGTATACATGTACATGTACATGTATATTGTACATGTATTATGAAGAAAAAAAATGAAAGACGCACTGTACTCGCACGGGATACACATTATGGACCGACGACGTTCATACGGTTGTCATTTCCGCTTGATTAGCCTAATGTACTTTCAAGGGATCAGTGGCGCAAGTATTAAGGGGGCGCATAGGCTGGGGCCTGTACCCCTCTTTCCCCTCCCCACCCCCTCCCCATCCCCCTTGTGGCCCGCTGAGAATTTCGGGAAGGCAGAAATGAGCTTTAAGGCATTGAGTGCCCCGGCCCCTCCAGAAAAAAATGGGTCTCAGTGCCATTGCCACGAGATATGTCGCCAGACAAAAAGTGCTACGGATACGCCATCAGGAATGGCGACAATGAAATGGAATTTTTTTTTTATCCTGGAACAGTCCCCCAAAAAATCGGGTCAAGCGAAATTCGAAATTGAGAATGAAGACCAGGCACCGTACAGCTTACAAAATGATGCTTTTGTTTTAATCAAGGAAAATCTGCGTCGTGCATCCCTTCCAGACAGATTCTACGAATTATTTGCATAATATATTTTTACAGTGCATTATTTATACCTAACGGTTTCTCTGCCTGTAGGCTTTTTTAATGATTAAATAAATTATGCACGATAGTTATTCTGAAGGACTTCTGAAAAGTTACTTGAAGGACTTTGCATATTCAATGTACTAGTTGTACAATGTACATGTACATGCATTTGCTATTAGTCACTTGAAGGACGACTTTGCATATTCATTGTAGTTGTACCATTGTACATGCATTTGCTATTAGTCATCACAGAGGAAGCATAGGCCCTGACAGAGGTGAAAAAGTACGGAAGAAAGGAAATCGATCTGTAATGGGCCGGCCAACTATAAACCAGCTGCCGGACGGAGGTGGGAAAGAAATTACCGCATGTAGGTGGGAGGTACGGGTTGGGAGGCAGAACTTATTGTAGAACACGCGATCACGAGGGGCCGGGATTGACCTTGAAATGTAATAATTCCTGTAGCCCCCACGCGGCTAGATTGAGGGCATCGTGTCGGCAGTGCTATACATGTACTTAGCATCTCTCTCGCCCTGGATATGATAACTTAGAATAGATGTGGATTATTTTCTTGCTTCTTAGGCGCGGATCGGGGGGGGGGGGGAGAGTCCCAGCTCTGATTCATTTTTTCCCCATAGAAATACATTTGAAAGTGAGTGAACCTCCTCCTGCTATGACACCCAAATAATTGTACTGGTAATAATGTCCGTCGTTGCAAAATTCAGACAGAGCCAGCTGGCTTACGGGGTAAATTTGTACAGCTATTCTGTAATAATGAAAGTGTGCATTTGAAAGTATGGTATGACCTTCCTAGCTCCCCCTATTGATTTCAGTGTCCGGAGAAAGAAAATTGTCCACATTTCAGCATTGTTTTGCTGATGACCCTCCCTCCTCTGCAAAAATTCCTGGATCCGCCCCTGATTCTATGTCACTGAGTGTTTGTTGTGTTGAATGATACTTTTTTCTTATGAGAAAGATTAATGACCGATATATACCCACAATGCATTAGCGCTGGCAGTCACCGGCCATTTTTGACAGGGCGATATAGGTATACATGTATAGTCCGCGGGACGAGGCCTTTTTTCACTCGCCACGCGGTCTGGTTCGCCGAATTTTATAAAACTTCAAAGACATGTAGATTATGGTGTACCATATCGAAAAAAACTTTGTTCACCGATCCACAGTTTGTTTGGGAATGAGAAAATCTGGGATAAAACGCCGAAAATTCTACAGGAGAAAAACAAACGCCGAAATTTCTACAGGAGAAAAAAAAATTAGAAACAGCGCCCCCTATTGACACAGTCAGAAACCTTTTCTCACTCAATGGCTGTCCGACTCCGAGTTCGGGCGGTCTGTTCTCAACTTGAGGCGAGTTTTTATAGGTTTTCCCGGCGATTTTCCAAATTTTTCTAATCAGTTTTATTATCAGCCATTCAATTTCGCGTGAGTTTTGCACATGTGGTCAAATTGGGGTTTCTTTTTCATTTTGGGTTCATTCAATTTCATTTTTACGCAGCCAAGATTTTGCACTGAATGTTCGTTTTCGTGCATCCTATTTCGTTTTGGTGCATTCAAGACTTAATTTGTAGCAGACTTAAATAAAGTCTTTGCAACCTTTTGACGATTGACGCATTCGAATTAGCGAACATCTTTGCGCTTATAACGTATAGCCATGCTTTTCGTTTCTTATTCGTTTATGGGCAATGGCTTTCATCTTTTGGTCATTTAAATTAGTAAGAATGGTTAATCGATATATTTTCCTATTTTCCTCCGAGGTTCCTTTCCCCCCAAAAATCTTGATGACTGTAAAATTTACAATGTTACAAATTAACTGATATGAGAAAACAAGATGTAACGAAACAATTAATTGAAAAGGATTATTTCTTGTTCACTGTTGATCTTTTCTACTTGTTTAAACGTTTGAGCTAGGGGCATCTTTACGTTGACGATTTCTTGACGTGCCCCGGGGGGGGGGGGGGGACGGACTATTTTGACGTTGGTGGCGCCATTTACACACCTACTACTCGAAAATACTCGCCACATACACATCACCACGATAAAATCGTGGGACTAAAAAAAATACCCCCAAAAGAAGCAAAAACAATTGACAACCTCTTGGGGCCCGATTTGGGGGGGGGGGGAACGGATTTGAACGGAAATCGCGACAATTTGTGCCATAAAGCCGGCCTCAGGTCGACCCGCGATTTGCTTGCGCCACGACGGAACCGTCGGCATCAAGCAAACAAATCCTGAAAAGTCAGTCGCCGACTGAACTGTGTCGTCGCAAGGTCAATTGCGACCGGATATAGCAAAGTCTATAGAACCGGTTGTGAACTGCTTCGGTGCAAGTCTATATTTTTAACCCGCCAAATTAGAGTGGAGTACATTTGTTTTCGTCTGCCACAATTTACTTTAATGAGCAATTGTTTTAATTCTTCTTCCAAATTCTGTGCCAACTTCATATGGTTCAAGACTAAGGCACATTAATTCAACCAAGTTGATCAGTAATTGCAAACCGCGGGACGCCACCCCTCTCAATAAAGTCTGGCGACCAAAGTAATCGCCCTTTAGGATTAAGTCATTAACATTCTGTATCTGGTTCTCGTTTCTAAAACACCCCAGGCCTGTGCCAGATGCACATTATGCAAATAACATGTTTAGAATATCTTCACCTATTGTTAAATACATGCCTCATTGACCACTAGGTGTAGCATGTGAGGCGTCATCTTAGACTAGTTGTTTCAGTACAGGGCCAGGGTATAGGCCTACACTTTCGTGCTAGCTCTTTACACTCATACATTACTTTACGTTTACTTGATGCAGTTCATACTCCTATATCACGGGATATCTGGCCTGAGTACTACTCAACTATAATACGTAGCTAATTTAAAAGTTCAGCTACGAAAGTTTATTTTAATTGAACATTCATGTGTGTTAGGTGCTGGCTGGTAGCAAAAACATCGCCATCACTTCCACCAAGATCAGCGCAAAGAGGGGCAAAGTTACACGTCTTCAGAAGAGTAGAAGAGGTACGTTATATTAATGAACATTTTATGTAAGGTTCCGAACCTTGGTTTACTTTTAAGAAACAAATCATAATCTGTTCAGTGTGATTCGGAAAAATGATACTTTCATTTAGAGTGTACGGTACTTATTGTGCTTCATGTATTGCTTTATAAGTATCGTGTAATTTTTAAAATAATGTTTAGAGTAAAGGAACGTCATTTAAAAGAGTGAAGTTCTGCTTAGTTCAATGTTATTCAATCTATTAAAGTGTAAGCCTTATTTTTTTTCCCATTATCAATTAGTAATTCAGCGATTTTCTTGTTAATCCCGTTCAGTGACATGTCCAAATTCTGGACTTTTTTTGTTTTTGTCACAGGCCTAGTATAGGGCGCCCTCTCCAACAAACACTCGCCTCGGATGTCTGACGGCTGGTGGGCGTAGTCAGCTCCGATCGGGCGCATTCGACCTATTTAGAACTTTTTGAGATGTTGTAATTTTTCTCTAAAGGTAGTATTCCAGTGGAAGAGTTTTTTCAAATTGTCCCTGAATAATTCAGAAATACCGTCACTAAGTTACACCAGTATTTTCAATTATAACTGATTTAAAATTCACAGAAAGAAAAATTCAGTGCAGAAAAATTCCCAAAATGTCAAGCAAACGAAAGGCTTTGATAACTCAAAATTAATATTGCTTTTCTTTGATATTAATTTGTATGTTTATGATTAGAACGCTGCCGCGAGATAATTTAATCAAAACTAATGAAACAAATTAATTAAAATTTAAAAATTTGGGGACATAAAATATGAGAGAGAAAAACCGTGACAGTATCTCTTGCATGCATTGTCACATTGACTTCCTTGTTTTAAACCACTCCCTTTTATAGACATTCAACGTTCTCCATGCAACTTAAGTGTCCAAAACTAAAAAATGTATTAGGCAATTAAACTAATCAGCATTCTGGGCAAACGAGAAAGTGGTAAGTTTGGGTGCAGACGCAGCTCCGGCATGCGATAAGCAGCGCTAGGCAGCCGCTGCAGTTACTTTGTTAAATTAGTCGGGAGGGTGTAGGTTGTAGGTTAGGCTGTTAAAATTCGGCGACATGCTCTCGGAATTCGTATACGCGTTTTCGTTTGGAAACCTCCGTACCGAATTTTATCGCATTTTCAGTCGCGAGGGTTTGGTGGTAAACTTGTCGGTTCTGAACGAAATCCAAGCCAAAGTGTCGAAGTGAAATCCAAGGAAAATTCAAAATAAACCCAAAAAAAGGTTGGGCAAATGGGCTAGTACGTAGCCCAATGTTGGTCAACATACCAACTGCTAATTGCATACGTACGTAATGATCTATTATTTCGTACTTGCGTAATATTATCACGTATAAACGTGATAATTATTACGCACGTACGTGATAATCTATGATCTTGCATGATGCGTAAAAATCATACCGTGATAATTATAACACACTTGCGTAATATTTTCACGTATAGGCCTTACCGTGATAAATATTACGTACGTACGTGATAATTATTACTCATGTAGATGCTGATGTATACACGTCAGGTACGTACCTAATATCACGTACGTGACAGATATTATGTAGGTACGTTTTATTATCACGTGATATGCAATTAAATTGCACACGTACTATTATCACGTACATACGCATAATACAATTAAGTACGTGATATTATGACGTACGTACGGGCATGTTACTATCAGCCTCAGGTACGGACATGTACCTCGTATTATTTTATCAAGTACGTATGCGATAAAAACATTATTACGTTTTATTATCATGTACATTAAACGTACGTGATAATATCACGTAATGGGCTACCTAACAAGAAAACAAATCTCCATGTCTCCTGTAGGTCTCCGTACCCACGCGATTTCGTGTACTGCGCTTCCAATAATTATTTTCGGTGATAAAATCTAGGGAAATGTTTAGAAAGGTGTAGGCTAATGAATAGTGTTATTAGAGAGCAAGCATAGTCCGCTGCGAGCATGCGCACATTGAGCCTGCAGGCAGCGTGATGGGAGGGGCTGGGGGACAGGGAGGGGGTCGGGGTCACCTGTACTTAGTCATTGTACTTAGTATTAAATTCTACGCAATTGGTATATGTTTTCGAACGATTTTCTGTTATAGATAACCCCTCAAATCCTCAAAGTTCGTTCAGAGATTTTCTTTAAAATAAAAAGAAGAATAAAATGCAAACGAAATCAATTACAATTTAAATAAAATGAAGACACTGTGCCTTCTGCATTGTCAAACATTTTATATTCCCCCTAAAATTGAAAGTACTGGTGTATTTTTTCAGTATCAGAAACTTTAATCGTAAATTCAAAACTGATTTTGTAATTGATTGATTGTGGTTTTGTGATATTTTATCAATCCACTGGAATACTGCCTTTTGATATAAGGACGTTGGCTGGTACTTTGTACGCAAGAGATAACAATGCAGGTCTATTTGTAACGGGATAACTCTTTGAAAGTAATAATTCCCTTTGGGTTGTTCATCGGCGACGATTTAATTTCTTTATGATTGTATTAATGCTTAAGAGCTGAAATCTAAGCAATCAATACGGCATTGGCTGGTCCTTGTTCGTTTGGAAATTATGAGAACAAGTACAGACAGAGAAAGTTCTTTATGATGGTATAAAATGTTTTAGAGCACGAGTTAAGATTAACAATATCTAAGCTATCATCAATACGGACTTTGGCTGGTCCTTTATATATCTGTCGGTAAAAAGAGGTTTATTTCAGAGGAATTTCTTTCTTTTTTAACCCTCAAATTATGGCAATGTGTACTTTTTTCATTGTTCATGTTGCATGCTTGCCATTTTATCATATCAAACTCTTTGCACATCATCGGGACAATTGATATGTGTATTGTATTGTGTTGCCATTGTGTATTGCTCTCTCTGTGGTGTGATTTTATTTCGTTTTATTGTCTCTGTATGTTGTGTCTTTGATAAAAGAACAAATGAAAATTGTCTTAATCAACTCGATCGTTGCGGATCGTTGCGGCATACAACAAACAGCACAGCAAAATTAACACAGACGTTGAAAAAAATAATACTTGAGATCAGTGTTAAACGTCGGGGGAAAAAAACGGTCCGAAGCAGCAACGATAACGACGAAAATACGAAACTTATGCCAAAATTACGGCGGTATTGAAAGAAATAGTACCAGAAATCGGTGTATTTCAACTGCAATGGTACCCGAAATATTTGACGAAAATTGAAGAAGAAAAAATCAAATCGGTCAAAAATCACATCGTATGTGGATAAATTCTTTTCGTAGAAATACTACTCCGCCTTCAACAGATGGCTATGAAATCGAAAAATCGAAGCGGCAAATTGTTCAGTCACAGCGCTAGTGAGAGAAATTAAACTTGATTATCAGTGTAATTTTTTACACTCACACAAAAATCGGTTACGGAAATACCCAAATTAAAGTGGCGAAAATTATAATGACGAAAATCATGGCAAAACTTTAACAACGGCGGCGAAATGTGTACTTGAAATCGCCGTTGATTTTCTTAATAAATTGGCCATAATGAAAATGACGGAAAATTTGATACACATCCCATCTGCTGCAAATAGTCAGAAAACAATGAAAATGTGTGATTTTCTTATCCCTTCAAATATTTTCCTGATATATTGGCCATAAAAATGACAGAAATTTCGATAAAAATCATCAGCTTCAACTAGTCGGAAAAAGAATTTTGGCAAAACGGTGGAAAAAAACGACAGCTACAAAGAAAACTAATGGCAACGAGGTATGTATCTGAGTTACAAAAAGGTGTGGGGGAATGCAGTCAGACGTGCGACATGTTTATAGTCGCATACGACATTTCTTCATGTTGTAACTTTCAAACTTCATATTCATCATTTTTTTTATAAGTCCGATTTAGAAAGATCGGCAGGGACACCTGATTATTAAAATATATACTTTATCCTTAAGCTACTTATTTGGTATTTGACCTGTGATAACGCAAGTCCGATCATCAAGCATCGGCTTAGAATGAGGTTTGACATCAGTGTTGTTTTATTCAAGGATCAGAACAGAATCGTACGGCCAAAATAACATCGCTGCGGTATTGAGTTAGCAATGACCTGCAATCATTGATAGTTTTAATATCATCGGGTCATGACATTCACAATCAAATATTTGTGTGGCTTATTATACCGCACTTACCGTAATTTCCAAAGAAAGTGAGACACGCGACACGTGTAGAGTCGCATTGTGTGTAGAGTTGCATAATAACACATTTCATTTCTAGTGTTGTAATTAGGGCCGACGTGTAACTCTCCTTCCGCCGTATGTTTAACGTAAGTCCGATTTGGAAGGAATCGGCAAGGATGAAGATCTTATCTTGACATCTTTAAAGTCATGTGAATTTCTTGCATGATCGTAGGTGAGTTAGTCTGTTTTCAAAAGCAATATTGAAAACATTGAAGTAAACTTTGTAAGTATGCAGGTACAATCGTTACTTTCCACAGGGTCGTTTACCATGACAGGCTACAGGTAAGCTGATAGATAGTCATTGCATGTACATTGTATGGTAATGTTTCACTTCATGTAACAAAATGTTAGCTGAAGCTTGGCCCCGTGTTTTCGTACCCCTGTTCACTGAGGAAAGACTTGCAGCTTTCATCGAAGAAAATGAGGATCTATAAGCGGAGATAGGAGGCTGCTACGAAAATTGAAAACAAAATAATATTCCTATCATCTTAAATCACATCGTAAGTGGATAACTCCTTTACGTAGAAATACTACTCCGCCTCCAGGAGATGGCTAAGAAAATGACGAGACCAACACCAAATCTCGAAGCGGCAAAAATGTTCAGTGACAACATATTGCAAAAACAAATATAAAAAAACCCACAAAACACCCACCAAATTAAAACAATCGACGCTATAGTGAGAGAAATTATACTCGAGATCAGTGTTATTTTCGCACATACAAATAAAAACAAAATCGGTTACGGAAATACCCAAATCAAAGTGACGAAAATTAAAATGACGAAAATTACAGGTAAAAAAAAAAAATACAGCGGTGGCGAAAGAAGTGTACTTGAAATCTGTGTAAATTTAATAAAAAATAGAAATGACCGAAATTTTGATAAAAATCTCATCGGCTTCAAATGGTCGGAAAGCAAATTTTGGCAAAACGTTAACGGTGCGAAAAACGACCGCAACAAAACAATTAAAATGGCAGAAATTACGGCAGCAAAAAATAATCACCATCTCGAAACAAAGACAAACGTTAAACTGACAGGATTTACGGCAATTACAGCGAAATTATTTAAAAAAAATCTTCCCCGCAGAACTACACATCAAAAAATATCTTCCCCGCAGAACTACACATATTAAAGGTATTCGGCTTCAAAAATAACGGAAATTATTGCACATCTTCGAGAAGTTTGCCTACGAAGAAAACGAATGGCAAAAACCGAGGTAGGCCTATGCATCTGTGTAAGTCAAGTAAACAAAAATTTGTGTGGAATTTTTGTAAGTCCGATTTGGAAAGATCTGTTGGTAGTCTTACTCTGACCTTCGATAACGCAAGGCATAGGCCTACCATCAAGAATCGGCTGGGACGAGACTTAAAATTAAGGCTGTTGTGTTCAACGAGGAAAAAGCTCAGACTCTACGGCCAAAATAACAGCGCTGCGGTAGGGGAAGAGATAGCTAATACCCGGGATCTGCTTAAATATCATTGGTATTGAACTTTCACAATCAAATCTTTGGGCGGATATGAGAATAAACACTTACCGTAAATTTCAAGATAAGATATTTTAAGACATGCGACAGGTGTTTAGTCGCTGCAATACTTATTTCCTTGTTAATTTTTGCCCTCCTTCCGCCGTATGTTTAATGTAAGTCCGATTTGGAAGGGATCGGCAAGGATTAAGATGATATTTTGTCATCTTAAAGTCATGTGAATTTCTTGAATGTTTGTTTATAATGCGTGAGCTATATGCGGTTTCCAAGGCAACCTGCCATTATCAGCGTCGGCACATGTTTGTGCATTCTGACAAATAATCATGTCTGTTTTAAGAAGTAAATATTGGGTAGAATCGTTTAGTTTCCATTGGGTCAAAACCATGACCAGGTGAGGTAGGCTTACACATAATTATTGGATGCATTGGAATGTTTCACTTCAGTAACAAATGGGCTAGGCCCAGAGTGTTCTATTTGCAGCTAAAAAATTTACAAGTTGAGACAGACTGGATGAGCTAGGCTGCTTTGTCTGGACGGACCCTCCAAGGCTACAACAGCCTCATCAAACAGAAACTCGAGGAACCGGAAGCAGGGAGGAGGACCGACAGATGAACGGATGACCTGCTTGCCGGGCTTCCCATTACTGATTATCAGGTTTGTTTACATGTACTTAAACAGAAACAATCAAGTCAAAGAACTAATCAAAATGGGTGATCTGCTTGCTTGTAGCGGGGCTTTGCTTTGTGAGGTTATTCAAAGTTTTCTTTCCAACAGCCTCATCACACAGAAACTCGAGGAACCGGAAGCAGGGAGGAGGACCGACAGATGAACGGATGACCTGCTTGCCGGGCTTCCCATTACTGATTCTTGAGGTTAGTTTACACGTGCTTAAAACTAAACAGGAACAAGCAAGTCGCAGAAACTAATCACAATGGGCGATCTGGCTGTCTTTTATGTAATCGTGGCATTGCTTTGTGGGGTCAATTCAAAGTGTGTTTTTTCACTATCTAGCCTTACCTTGCACAATATTTCTAAATAATAATTCAGATATTTCCTTTCGTTATTTGAATCCAATTAGAGAAATGAGGACCACTGACTAATGAGGGAATTGCTCTACTGAGATGAGAATGAGCCTTCCTCAAGCCATCGTACGCAGGGAGGACCGACGGATGACTGACTCCGCCGGCCGGGCTGGTCATTGCTGATTCTTGAGGTGAATTTACTTTGAAAACGAAAAGAGACGGGATGAAGTTCTTGAAAAAAAAATGTGTTATTCCTTTGATACTATGTTTGTCCCTCCCTATTACACGGTGCTTGATTTCCCCTTTAAATATAAATTCTAAAGTTTGCTTGTTTATTTTGTTTGTCATGTTTTTAGAAGATGAGGGCGCCAAGCTTGGATGAGATTGGACAATGACGAAGCTGTATCTGGACAAGGAAACCTCCACAGTTAACTTGCAGAATATTGGATCAGAAATCAGACTGCATATTTTGCAAAGTCATTAAAAACACATATAAAACGACGAAAGTACGACTTTTCACACCAACTTTACAGCGATATTTGAAGAAATAATGACTGAAATCAGTGTTGTTTTTTACCGTTACTGCGATACCTACCCGAAATATTTGACTATACGTGTGTGAAGAAAATTGAAAACCAAAAAATGAAATCGGTGTGAAATAAATTACAGCGAAAATCACATCGAACGTGGAATTTTCTTATCGCAGAAATATCACTCCGCTTCCTACACGTGGCTTGGAAAATTAAGAAAATTACACCGAAAATCAAACCGGCAAATAAGTAAAGTACCGAACATACGGCCAAAAAAATCACAGCGCTGTTGAGAGAATACCGGTAATACTTGATTTCAGAGTTATTATTCTTACCTACAAAGTAAAAACAAATCAGTCGCGGAAACAACGAAATTAAAGCGACGAATATTACGGCAAAACTGAACAGTGGCCGCGAAAGAAATAAATACTTGAAAATCGGTGTAAATTTTCCTAAACTTCGATGTCATTCAAAAATTGGCCAAAGTAAAGTGACTGAAATTGTGATCAAACAATTTTGAAGTTATGATGGGCAGCAACTACCGGTACTACACTGCTTCAAAAAGTCGGAAAGCGAATTTTGGCCAAACGGCGTGAAAAATGACGGCAGCAAAACAAAATCAAATCTGACGGAAACTACGGAAAGAAAAGTAGATCATATCGAACTAAAACAATATGACTGACTTTCATTTCCATCGGTATTTAAAGGCATTTTTTCCCCTGCTGATCTTCACTACATCTTAAAAGTATATTCGTCAGCAAAAATAAAGAAAATTAGTGACATCGTCGAGAAGTTTGCCTTCAAAAGACCTAGCGGCCCAAAAAAAACAAACCAAGTTATGCATGTGACAGGGTACAACTTAAATGTGGTCAACAAGCGATTTCAGAAAATGGCCGACTTAGGGATGTATAAGACGTGCGACACTTCTTTGTGTTCTTGTAATTTTTTTCAACGTTTAGTTCATGTACGTCATTTCTGTAAGGCCGATTTAGAAAATCGGCAGAGATACATAGTCAAAAAGTATATTTTATCCTTTAGTTACTCATTTGGTTGTCTTACGTTGACATTTGATAACGTAAGGCCGACAATCAAGCATCGGCTTGGAATGAGACTTGATCTCTGTGCTGTTTATTAAAGGGGAAAAACTGCGAAAAACTGAATGAAATGAGACAATTGATGGTCCTTATAGTAGATTGTTATTTGTCTTTGTCTGTAATTTTGTCAGCGAAACTAACGGCCCAAATAGCAGCGCTGTGGTAGTGAGTTAAAACTAAGACCAGCAATCAGTGATATTTTTAAAATCATGGGTTTATGATATTGACAATCAAGTCTTTGTGTCCATTGAGTGGCTATGAGTATACCACACTTGGGCCTATACGTGATTTCCAAAGAAGAAAAAGAAAAGTATTAAGACACGCGACACGTTTACAGTCGCACGACATAACATAATCATTTTTGTGTGGTGTTATTTTTTTTTGTAATTAGGGCCTACAAAACCTCCTTCTGCCGTATATGTTTTATGTAAGTCCGATTAAGAAGGGATCGGCAAGGATAAAGATGGCATCATTTTGTCATCTAAAGGTCATGTGAATTTCTTGAATGTTCGTGTGCGAGTTATATGCGGTTTCCAAGGCAACCTGCCATTATTAGCGTCGGCACATATGTTGTGTGCATTGAAATGAATAATCTAGTCTGTGTTTACAAGTAAATAATGAGAACATTGAAGTAATCATTGTAACCATGGGTAGAATCGTTGGTTCCCATTGGGTCAAAACCATGACCAGGTTACAGCTAATCTTAAACATTGATGCATGTAATTTTGTGACTTCAATAACAAATGGGCTCTGCCCAGTGTTTTCGTACCCCTGTACACTTGGGAAAAATTGGAAGCTTTCATAGGAAGTAATGATGTAAAAGTGGAGACAGACTTGGCAAGCAGGCCGCTAATTTTTCAACTTCGACAGTATGCAAAATGTGGCTAGGCTATACAGAAAAATGACGGAAATTATGATGACATCTTATCGGCAGCGGGTCGGATCGGTAGCGGGCCGGATCGGTAGCAACTGCAACACCGCTTCAAAATAGTCGGAAAACTAATTTGGGGAAAACGGTGGGGAAAATGACAACAGAACAAATAAAACGGCGAAAATTACGGCAAAATTTACAGCGGTGTTAAAACAGAAATGAATAATCGCCATGTCGAACAAAAAATATTGGACGAAAATTGAAAAAAAAATCAAGTCGGTCTAAATTCACATCGTGTGTGGATAAATTCTTTCGTTGAAATACTACTCCGCCTCCAACAGATGGCTATGAAAATGACGAAAATTACATCAAATATCGAAGCGGTAAAAACCGTTCAGTCACAAATATAGGCGAGGAGGCTGCTTATTTCCCAACTTCGACACAATGCAAAATGCGGCCATGCTACATAAAAAAAATTGACGGAAATTATGATAAAATCTTACTGGCAGCGGATCGGTAGCAACTGCAACACTGCCAGCTTCATAAAAAGTCGGAAAACTAATTTTGGGAAAACGGTGGGGAAAATGACAACAGCAAAACAAATAAAACGGCGGAAATTACGGCAAAATTTACAGCGGTGTTAAAAAAGAAATGAATAATCGCCATGTCGAACAAAAAATATTGGACGAAAATTGAAGAAAAAATATCAAGTCGGTCTAAAATCACATCGTGTGTGGATAAATTCTTTCGTGGAAATACTACTCCACCTCCAACAGATGGCTATGAAAATGACAAAAATTACATCAAAAATCGAAGCGGTAAAAACCGTAAAATATTACGGTGGGGAAAAAAAGGTGGGGAAAATGACAGCAAAAAAAATAAAACGGCGAAAATTACGGCAAAATTTACAGCGGTGTTAAAAAAGAAATGAATAATCGCCATGTCGAACAAAAAATATTGGTCGAAAAGAAGAAAAAAAATCAAGTCGGTCTAAAATCACATCGTGTATGGATCAATTCTTTCGTAGAAATACTACTCCGCCTCCAACAGATGGCTATGAAAATGACGAAAATTACATCAAAAATCGAAGCGGTAAAAACCGTAAAAAAATACGGCAAAATTTATAGCGGTGTTAAAAAAAAGAAATTAATAATCGCCATGTCGAACAAAAAATATTGGACGAAAATTGAAAAAAAAAATCAAGTCGGTCTAAAATCACAACGTGTGTGGATAATTTCTTTTGTAGAAATACTACTCCGCCTTCAACAGATGGCTATGAAAATGACGAAAATTACATCAAAAATCGAAGCGGTAAAAACCGTTCAGTCGCAAATATAGGCGAGGAGGCTGCTCATTTCCCAACTTCGACACAATGCAAAAAGTGGCCATGCCACAGAAAAAAAATGACGGGAATTATGATAAAATCTTATCTACAGCGGATCGATAGCAACTGCAGCACTCACAGCTTATAAAAAAAAGTCGGAAACCAATTTTGGGGAAACGGTGGGGAAAATGACAACAGTAAAACAAACAAAACGGCGGAAAATACGGCAAAATTACGGCAAAATTTACAGCGGTGTTACAAAAAAAATTAATAATCGCCATGTCGAACGAAAAAGTCGGTGACCAAAATGACAGGATTTACGGTAACTACATCGTCATTTTTAAGACCTTCTTTTTCCGCAGAACTATATACGTGTGCAGGATGCATTAGGAAAGAATACTGCATTAGCAGTGTCGACACATTTTTGTACATTGTGGGCGGCACCATGAGTGTGCATTATAACAAAATAATCGTGTCTGTTTTTAAAAGAAAATCATGGAAAACATTGAAATAAACATGCATGGTAAACACGGGTAAAATCATTCATTCCTAAGGTTGCAGGTAAGCTTTTATTAGACATAGTTATTGGCTGCATTGGAATGTTTCTCTTCAGTAACAAATGGGCTAGGCCCAGTGTTTTCGCACCCCTGTTAACTTAGGAAAGAGTTGCAGCTTTCATCGGAGAAAATGAGGATCTAAAAGTGGAGACATGCAGACTGGATGAGCTAGGCTGCTTAGTCAGGACGAAAATGGACCCTCCCACAGCCTCATCACACACAGAAACTCGAGGAACCGGAAGCAGGGAGGAGGACCGACAGATGAACGGATGACCTGCTTGCTGGGCTTCCCATTACTGATTCTTGAGGTTAGTTTATATGTACACTTAAAAATCAACTCGAGCAAGTCGAATCAAATTGGGTGATCTGGAGCTCTTTTGATGTTTTTCCACAAAGAAAGAGTATTGGCGGTGGAGCATTGCCTTGTTGGATTAATTCAAGGTTTCTTTTCCCCTTTCTATGCCTTAAAAAAGGAGCACTGACAGACACGCTGGATGACGAGGCTGCTTCAGTCGGTGAGGATGAAAGGATAAGACCCCACCTTCAAAAACATCATCCATGCAGACAAAACCTAGGAACCGGCAGCAGGGAGGAGGACCGACAGATGAACGGATGACCTGCTTGCTGGGCTTCCCATTACTGTTTCTTGAGGTTAGTTTATATACCTGAGCAAGTCGAATCAAAATGGGTGATCTTGAGCTCTTTTGGAGTTTTCAACAAAAAGAAAAAGTACTGGTGGTGGAGCATTGGTTTGTTTGGTTAATTCAAAGTGTCTCTCCTCTTTCTGTACTTTACAAAAGGAGCACTAACTGGCTGGATGACGAGGCTGCTTCAGTTAGTGAGGATGAGAGGACATGGCCCCAATTTCAAAAACACCATCCATGCAGACAACCTAGGAACCGGAAGCAGGGAGGAGGACCGACAGATGAACGGATGACCTGCTTGCTGGGCTTCCCATTACTGATTCTTGAGGTTAGTTTTAATATTAGTTTACTCTTGCTTGCGAGACTTTCTCGCGAGACTTGCTCGCAAGACTTGTTGGCAAGACTTCCTTGAAAGAAAAGGAATACATTTAAGCTGAAGGGAATGTCATAAGACTGCAATTTCGTAATAATTCAATTGTTTCCTTTCGTCATTTGAATCCATTTTTAAGACGATATGAAACTGAGGTATCAGAAGCACTAGTAGAAAGGAAAACCAAGAAATGTCTTAGTAACATTTGATTTTAACAAAGATAAGTTCCAGACGAGCAATACATATAGCACAAAAGTATGGTTAGAAATCGAGGGAAAACCTCGGTGGCAATGTCTGGAACATTTTCAAAACAGCTGGAAGTTAATCACATGACAATGCTTGATGTGTTACCGCTTTAAACGAGTGCAACCCTCTTGACCCTTTTCCAAGAGCTTGAACTCCAATGTTATGGAGATCGATCATCGAAAGGGAAGTCACATTGCCTCGTATAGTCTGAATAACAAGTGGAAATGAAAACATGCCAATAACACATAACCTAGCTAGCCTAAGTCGATATTTTTTGTTTTGTTTAAATCATAAAGGACCTTCTGCAACTGAACCAGATGGATTCTGCAACTGGATGTAACATGCTTGACAAGGAAGAGAATCTTACGTGTTGACTTTAAGAGGATGAAGCTTCTCCACAAATGAATGCCAAGGAACCAGATGCTGGAAAGACCGACAGATGCCTGACCCTCCTTGCCGAGCTGGACATTACTAATTCTTGAGGTGCAAGAAAGAGACCAAGGTATGAAGACTGCAATTTGTTTTTCCTTTGATACCTTGTCCCCCCCCCCACTACAAAGTATAAAATGCTTGATTTCCTCTGTGAATAAAAGTTCTAAAGTTTGCTTGCCGGCTTATCCTCTTTGTCAAGTTTTAGAACATGAGGACAACCAAGCTTGGATGAGACTGGACAATGACGAAGCTTATCTCTCTATGGACAAGGATAGTCTCATCAGAAACCAAGAACCGGAAGAAGCAAGCAAGGAAGACCAACAGATGAACCGATGACCCTGTTTTCTGCGCTTGCCTTTACCAATTCCTTAAGTTAGTTTTACTCAAGGAACAAGAAAGAATAAACAAGTACAATGAAGAGGAAGTCTCATCTACAGTGAACATTTTTGCGTGTTGGCGGTAGTGCTAAAGCCCCATGCCAATTTGCCAATGAAACAAAAACACTGTTGCCATTTAACTTGATAGTGCATTTTTTTCAATGATAACTAATTTAAGTAAATACAAGAGTTTTAAACGCTTTCAAAAAAATTAGGATGTTTGAGAAATTAACAAAGTTAAGATGTCTATGTAGCTAAAATGGGTTATTTTCTTTACAATTTTAAATCGATTAGAAAAACTCAAGAATGTAAAACTTTTGGAAAGTTTCAAGAATCACCGGGAGTTGTTCATGAATTTCTCTGTACCAAAATGTTGGAAAATTTAAGGACTGTTGAAGACCTCTCCCCTCACTTTTATGTCACCTACCTTAAAAAGTTTAAATGGTTCTTCTTTGTTCCCCCTCAGAAAACTCCTTAATGCATTGCAACAGGTTACTGGCACTCAGATTACATTGTGTATATCCTTTTGTATTGTCTGTTTGATTGCACGTTTTCACTACTAACTTATTTTATTTTGTTCACTTGGTGTCTTTTGGTGGTTTTGCATGTCTTTTGATTTTACTCGTTTAATTAACCCACAAAAGGATAAACGCAATGTATACCGAGTGCTGAACTTGCCTCATCAAAAATTGTGTTCACACATTAGCTAAATTAAATAAGATAATGCTTAGAATATTTCAAAACATGATCTCTTAAGTATCTAAGTTTTTAAAAGTGGGAGGGGGATATCCCCTAGCCTTTATGTTCCTTTTTAATTTGTTAATTCACAAAAAAGTACCAGCTTTAATACCCTCTAATGTTATTATTTTTTTCTAATGTTTTAATTTTTTTGTATTAAAAGCTTAATTTAAGTCTTAGCATTCAAGTATCAGAATTGTTGGCATACCCAAATGTTTTATTTATCTAATGTCCGTACTGAATTGCTTCTAAACAAATCGAAATAATTATTATAAGGTGCTTCTATATTGGCTTCCAAAGACCAATTATAATGTCACCTGATCTGTTTAAACAATCTGAAATAGTTTTTGTGGAAAATTGTGAATTTTTAATTTCTCAAATTGTTTCCTTATCTAGAATCCATGATCAGTATTTGTTTCGTAAGGAATTTGTTCAAAAACATTTGTATGTCAATCAGGTGACAAGAATAAAAACTGAATGAAATGAGATCATTGATAATCCTTAGTAGATTGTCATTTGTTTTTGTCTGTAAATTTTTTTTTAATTTTTATTTCAGTGGTTGGGGAGGTCAAGCCACTACAAACGTTAAAATAATTAACTGACATAACATTTTTAATGATGGCAACTGGAGACGGGGTGCGCACATGATATGATATGAAGGGAAGATAGAATCCACTCTAAGACACGAAACAATTCTCTCGGCTCCACCTATAATATTTATTATCATAGTGGTGTTCCCTTATTAGGCCATCAGCTTGGTGGTTTGGTCAGTAGTATCAAATCAGGGCATCATAATGATTATAGTGCGCATGCGCAAGGTATACCGCCCCTAGAGTGGTAGCAAGCAATTTGATGGACATTTTGGAAAAAAAGGGCGATAACGCCCAAAAAGCTGCCACCACTGCAATGTTATCACATATTTTCCAACTCTGGAGGTGTATACCTTGCCAAAATCGCTATGGCGATTATTCCCCTCATTTGATACCGGTTACCAAAATTTTGGACCGAGGCTGATGGCCTATAATTTATGTGGCGCACTTCAACGTTTTCCTTAGTCTATGTAATAGACCACGGCGAATATATTATGCGCGAACAGATTTGCTGATTAATTAGGCAAGACCCCGCCTCTGGACTTCCTAGATTTTGACCAGTCAGCAGGCGCTTTCTATACATCTATCGGGTATTCGGTCATTCACCTGTTGCGCGTCATAGACATGGATTTAAAAAAAAAAATGTCACGGCGCGCGGCGCTCGATACAAATGCGCTCCCGGCTGTTGTTGCATTACAAAACGCTGCATTCGAATTGACCAATCACAACGTTAGTCCTGATTTTGGGATGAAGTGACGTCACGATTTAGTAAAGTCGACTCCGATTGGCTGGCGCGCGGCTTGCATAAATCTGCATGCTTTGACATATCAGACGTTAGACAGGAGATGGCTTCGTGGATAACGGGTGATACTCAGACTACGTTTTCCTCGACTGTGTCGTGAAATTAGGTCCAAAATTTGGGCACTAATTCGGCAGAGTGTTCCCTAACGTGGCGCACTTGTACAAATCTCGGGAAATTCCATGTTAACATTTCAGATCTAGTTTTAACGTTGATAAATTCTGATAAATCAGAATCTCCACTCGCATGTACATGTACGAAGTACAAGTTTGTCAGAAAATTTTCTTATTTTTGGGGCGCATTTTGAAAGGTTTTCTTGTGCACTTCTAAATAAAATTTAAAAACATCACGCTAAAATAGAATATCTCTGGAACTTTGTAGCGGCTATACACGTAAACTCAAAATTTATGAACGGGAATGCTTAGGCATAGAGCGTGATGAAATTTCACTGACTTTGAAATTTGTGGTAAAAATGTTGGTCTAGTAAGGCACTAGAGGCGTAAAATCAAAGTGAGCCACGTTAGGCGCTGCGCCCTGTTTTCGCTCATAACATCTGTAATTTTTTTTCTCGTGAACGTCTGGGGGACGTTTTATTCGTTCATGAAATATGGGCACAATTTTTCCCTAGGTGGGCATAATAATTCCCCCTTTTTTTTAAATGGCTGCCACGCCCCCAAAAAGGTACTTTTGTGATGGCTCCGAATCCGGAAAACACTTGAAATCTTTATAATTATGTCTTTGTGAAGTTTCCTGCTTTTGTGACAAGTGGGAACAACCGTTTTCACTGCGGGCACGACAAGTCCCGCCCCCTTTTTAAAATTAATGTCACGCCCCTAAAAGGGTAAATTTGCGATGGTTCCACATCTAAAACATTTTTTTCGCATGATTATAAACAACTGTGCCAAGTTTCATGCTTTTATGCAAAAGTGCACACATTTTTTCCACATATCCGCTGGACTAGTACGAGTGAAGTTGCCAAATCTTTCTTTCGGCCGTGGTGTTTACATAATCGATCCAGTCTCTTGAGGGCGCTATTTCAATTACAAGTGTCAGTCAAGTTTTGGCCGCAGCCTAGCCAGCGCGCTATTTATGATAAACATGTAGCACGTGGCATCATCAGATTCAAGCGAGATTTTCATTATAAAGTTGAATAATTCGGGCAAAGAGATTCGGTTGTGTTAAACATGGACAGCGTTGCTGCTACTACGGTGTGGAGATGTGTTAGATAGTCTTGAAGATTAGGGTAAATTTGTTAAGTGTAACTTTGGGGAGGTTGTTGATGTTGTTGTTGTGTTGTTTTTTTTGGGGGGGGGGGAGGGAGGGGCGGGACGGGACGGGGTATCAGCCCTGGCATGCCTGGGCACAGTGGGTCTTCAAATCAAATACAGAAATAGGCCATTAATTATTGATTCCATATTTCAGGCATGCAACTTTTCCTCGGATCAGCTGATTTCCTTTTTTTTTTCACTTCCCAAGTGTGCCATTGAAAATAGAAAAACACTCTACAAAAGTCTTGGAAAGATTTGAATTTCCTATTTTTTGTGTCTTCTCAGTTGTATGCCTGATATTTAAAAAGCCCAGATAGATTGTTATGTTCACAAATTAAAATTTTGTATTTTCTCTTAATAATATTTCTAAATAAATATGGAGGAGTTCAAGTAGGCCTATTTGATCCCACTTAGCTATGGGGCTGAGGGGGCATTCCCCACGAGGTCCACAAGATCATAATGCACCCCCACCCCCCACTTCATCTTCCACTGTTGTACGCTTTGCACAATTTTGATTTGCACAAACAATTGATAGTATTAGTAGCATAAGTTTGTCCAATCTGACCACAGTTGAAGTCACAGCCATACTCAAGGACCTCCAGTGGCAAATTCTGTGTGAACGTCGTGCCCGCAACAAGGTTGTCATCGTGCTAGACTAGCCACCCCATGCAGCCCACCAATTACCGGTTTCACCAGAGGTCACTCTCAACAATTCAGACAACAACATTGCAGAATCCAATCATACCAAAATACTTTCTTCCCAAGCATCATATGCCTGTGCAATGACTTCCCGTCTCAGTTGTGTCCGCCCCATCACTAGAGGCCTTCCATTGTCCATTGTCCCTGCGTTATTTCATCCCCCTTTTGTTGCTACTCTCACTTCGTCACCACTTTTTCAGTGTTTTATCTTTTTGTGAAATTTTGTTCCCTCATCAAACCCTTTGCACCATATCCAGCATTTTCGGGAGCTCTAGCTCCTAAGAGGGATGTGCTTTCCTGGGAGAAGAAAAAGGAAGAAGAAGAAGATGCATAAGATATTTTTTTTATTGTCAAACAAATAATTTCACCCTCTCAGTGGTTCATATCTTGAGTTTCTTGAGGAATCATTATGAGACCCTGTGTGTCCTTTCTGTAAGATGACAGTTTTCTCCAACAACTATTTTTCCCCACACACAGGTATGATGGACCCCTTATTGAAGATGAAGCAGCATTTCAGCAAGCCGTCGATGGAGGCACCAGCTCAACCGAGTTAACCGCCCTCATCAGTTGGCTAGTAGAAAAACTCAACAGACTGAGCAGCATAGAGGCCACCGTCTCGGCCACATCCCGTCTCAATTCATATCCGGAACAAGTTGCGGACAATGTATCGGGTATAATTAAGGCTGGATTCTGAACGACTTCCCTGCAATCTTCCCGCAAGGAAGTTTTCAGTATTGGTGAGTCAAGCAGTTGCTAACGAAATATTCCTTCCGGACAAAGTGAATGATTCTACCCGCAACTTGTCCAGAACTCGTCACAGATATGAATTGAGACCGGCCCTATACATGCTTTTGTTGTTAAAATTTGCATAACAAAGAACACTGTCTGAGGCACCTGAGTCCATCATTTGCAGCTATCCAAAAAGTAACTGGTGTAATTATTGTTGAAAAACATACTTGGTTGAAAGATAGTAAGGGGACTAAACTCCCTGTGAAATTATTCGTTCTGGCAAGCTGTCATTTTGAAGAAATCAACAAAGAAGGCCTTTCCAACGGTGCGTCTTAAGAAGCACCTTGGAAATTTCCGTTAGTAGTTGGTTGTTTTATTTGGCGAAGTGCACGCAAGCGTTGACACGATGCACACGCGCGCGTGGTTGCTATAATTCGTCGGATCGGTGCGCGACATCGTGTAGCTGCAATCGGCTAGTGAGAAGTTGTCTCGGACGCTGAATTCAGGCCCAAGTCAAAACATGATTCAGCAACTTTTGATTTGAAATCGAGATCCTAGAATGTTGTTTTTTCTCGAAATATACAGCTGAAGCTGAGCTGAAACTTCAACAGGTTTCAGGTAGTTATTCAGCCTTCTTTAGATTTTGAGCACATTGGTTGCTTCAAACGAACAAAATGCACAAATTACCAATGATGGACTTATCTTTTAAATTTCACTGCCAAATATCAAACCTTTCAACCCCTGATCCTCAACAGCTGTCGAGGAAGCCGAGTCCTTTGAGCTGGAGCTGAGCGGTCTACTGAGCGAGCTGAACTGGCCGTATAGCGCCCTCACAGATCAACTGCTTTGGCAACAAGCAGAACCGACTACGCTTATTAGGTGAGCTAATGTACACGTACACTAAGGGAATGCAACAATCCTCAGCATTGTTTCCATGCTTGATTTTAGGGAAGTTCCAAAGTGTCAAAAGTACATGTTGGACAATTCTACAGTGTGCACTGACTGAGAGAAATCAGCGATTCACAAATCTGGTTATTTTTTTTTTTTTTTCAAACCAATCTGATTTCACAGCATTCCAAGGTTTACACCCAGCTGATGAGTTTGTAAGCACTGTCGATATAAGAATCTTCAATAATCGATATATCGGAAATCAAATATCGAGTATATTCGATGCTGATTATCCCATGTATGAGATAAGTCCATTATTTTTTTTTCTCCAAAATAAAAAAAAAAATTATGACTAAAATCTCGCAACTGTACTTGAGTACATGTACTTTAAACGGAATATACATCATTTGCTTTTGCTGTAATTTTTTGCATTAAATTTATGGAAATAGATAGAGAAGTTTGTGAATGATCAGCTGTAATGACCAGCATTATCAATTCAATAATGAAAAAATCTAAAAGTTTTCTTTTCTCACTGGATACTGATTGTTATGAGTTGAACTCTTCAGGGAATTCAATTCTGGCCTCTAGGCACCTCATGTGAACTTTTAGCAATTTTGGTCAACTTGATTTTTGGGTGGAAAAACTGACTTTTTCGATGATGCCGGCTATGGAAAATATTGAAGTTTTGGGGGCATTTTGTAAAAAATCAACAAGTTTTCTTTTCTCACTGGATACTGAATGTAATGAGTTGAACTCTTCAGGGAATTCAATTCTAGCCTCTAGGCACCTCGTGTGATTTTTTGAGCAATTTTGGTCAACTTTGATTTTTGGGTGGAAAAACTGACTTTTCGATGATGCCGGCTATGGAAAATGTTGAAGTTTTGGGGCATTTTGTAAAAAATCAAAAAGTTTTCTTTTCTGACTGGATACTGAATGTAATGAGTTGAACTCTTCAGGGAATTCAATTCTGGCCTCTAGGCAGCTTGTGTGACTTTTTGAGCAAATTTTGGAAAATTTGGATTTTCGGGTGAAAAACTGACTTTTCGATGATGCCGGCTATGGAAAACGTTGTAATTTGGGGGGCATTTTGTAAAAAATAAAAAAGTATTCTTTTCTCACTGTATACTAAAGTAATGAGTTAATCTCTTCAGGGAATTCAATTCTTGCCTCTATGCACCTCATGTGAACTTTTGAGCAAATTTTTGTCAAATTGGATTTTGGGTCAATAACTGACTTTTTCGATGATGCCGGCTATGGAAAACGTCAAAGTTTTGGGGGCATTTTGTAGAAAAATCAAAAAGTTTTCTTTTCTGACTGGATACTGAATGTAATGAGTTGAACTCTTTAGGGAATACAATTCTGGCCTGTAGGCACCTCGTGTAAACTTTTGAGCCTTTTTTGTCGAGTTGAAATTTTTGGTCAAAAACTGACTTTTTCGATGATGGAAAACGTTGAAGTTTTGGGGGCATTTGGTAAAAAATAAAAAAGTTTGGTTTACTCACTGGATACTGAATGTAATGAGTTGAACTCTTCAGGGAATTTAATTCTTGCTTTTAGGCACTTCGTGTGAACTTTTGAGTAATTTTTGTCGAGTCGGATTTTTGGGTCAAAAACTGACTTTTTCGATGATGCCGGCTATGGAAAACGTTGAAATTTTAGGGGCATTTTGTAAAAAGCCAAAAAGTTTTGTTTTCTCACTTGATACTGAATGTAATGAGTTGAACTCTTCAGGGAATTCAATTCTGGCCTCTAGGCACCTTGTGTAAACTTTTGAGCATTTTTTGTCGAGTAGGATTTTTGGGTCAAAAACTGACTTTTTTCGATGATGCTAGCTATGGAAAACGTTGAAGTTTTGGGGGCATTTTGTTAAAATCAAAAAGTTTTCTTTTCTCACTGGATATTGAATGTAATAAGTTGAACTCTTCAGGGAAATCAATTCTGGCCTCTAGGCACCTTGTGTAAACTTTTGAGCATTTTTGTCGAGTAGGATTTTTGGGTCAAAAACTGACTTTTTCGATGATGCTAGCTATGGAAAACGTTGAAATTTTAGGGGCATTTTGTAAAAAGCCAAAAAGTTTTGTTTTCTCACTTGATACTGAATGTAATGAGTTGAACTCTTCAGGGAATTCAATTCTGGCCTCTAGGCACCTTGTGTAAACTTTTGAGCATTTTTTGTCGAGTACGATTTTTGGGTCAAAAACTGACTTTTTCGATGATGCCGGCTATGGAAAACGTTGAAGCTTTGGGGGCATTTTGTTAAAATCAAAAAGTTTTCTTTTTTTCACTGGATACTGAATGTAATGAGTTGAACTCTTCAGGGAATTCAATTCTGGCCTCTAGGCACCTCGTGTGAACTCTTGAGCAATTTTTGTCGAGTCAGATTTTTGGTTCAAAACTGACATTTTTGATGATGCCGGCTATGGAAAACGTTGAAATTTTAGGGGCATTTTGTAAAAAGCCCAAAAGTTTGGTTTTCTCACTGGATCCTGAATGTAATGAGTTGAACTCTTGAGGGAATTCAATTCTGGCCCCTAGGCACCTCATGTGAAATTTTGAGCAATTTTTGTCCAGTCGGATTTTGGGTCAAAAACTGACTTTTTTGATGATGCCGGCTATGGAAAACGTTGAAGTTTTGGGGGCATTTTGTTAAAATCAAAAAGTTTTATTTTCTCACTGGATCCTGAATGTAATGAGATGAACTCTTCAGGGAATTCAATTCTGGCCTCTAGGCACCTCGTGTGAACTTTTGAGCAATTTTTGTCGAGTCGGATTTTTGGGTCAAAAACTGACTTTTTCGATGATGCCGGCTATGGAAAACGTTGAAGTTTTGGGGGCATTTTGGTTAAATCAAATTGTTTTTCTTTTCTCACTGGATACTGAATGTAATGAGTTGAACTCTTCAGGGAATTCAATTCTGGCCTCTAGGCACCTCGTGTGAACTTTTGAGCAATTTTTGTCGAGTCGGATTTTTGGGTCAAAAACTGACTTTTTCGATGATGCCGGCTATGGAAAACGTTGAAGTTTTGGGGGCATTTTGTTAAAATCAAAAAGTTTTGTTTTCTCACTCGATACTGAATGTAATGAGTTGAACTCTTCAGGGAATTCAATTCTGGCCTCTAGGCACCTCGTGGGAACTTTTGAGCAACTTTTCTCAATGGATACTGAATGTAATGAGTTGAACTCTTCAGGGAATTCAATTCTGGCCCCTAGGCACCTCATGTGAAATTTTGAACAATTTTTGTCGAGTCGGATTTTTGGGTCAAAAACTGACTTTTTCGATGATGCGGGCTATGGAAAACGTTGAAGTTTTGGGGGCATTTTGGTTAAATCAAATTGTTTTCTTTTCTCACCTGATACTGAATGTAATGAGTTGAACTCTTCAGGGAATTCAATTCTGGCCTCTAGGCACCTCGTGTGAACTTTTGAGCAATTTTTGTAGAGTCGGATTTTTGGGTCAAAAACTGACTTTTTCGATGATGCTGGCTATGGAAAACGTTGAAGTTTTGGGGGCATTTTGGTTAAATCAAATTGTTTTCTTTTCTCACTTGATAGTGAATGTAATGAGTTGAACTCTTCAGGGAATTCAATTCTGGCCTCTAGGCACCTCGTGTGAACTTTGGAGCAATTTTTGTCGAGTCGGATTTTTGGTTCAAAAACTGACTTTTTCGATGATGCCAGCTATGGAAAACGTTGAAATTTTAGGGGCATTTTGTAAAGAGCCAAAAAGTTTGGTTTCTCACTGGATACTGAATGTAATGAGTTGAACTCTTCAGGGAATTCAATTCTGGCCTCTAGGCACCTCGCGTGAACTTTTGAGCAATTTTTGTTGAGTCGGATTTTTGGGTCAAAAACTGACTTATTCGATGATGCCGGCTATGGAAAACGTTGAAGTTTTGGGGGCATTTTCTTAAAATCAAAAAGTTTTGTTTTCTCACTTGATACTGAATGTAATGAGTTGAACTCTTCAGGGAATTCAATTCTGGCCTCTAGGCACCTTGTGTAAACTTTTGAGCATTTTTTGTCGAGTAGGATTTTTGGGTCAAAAACTGACTTTTTTCGATGATGCTAGCTATGGAAAACGTTGAAGTTTTGGGGGCATTTTGTTAAAATCAAAAAGTTTTCTTTTCTCACTGGATATTGAATGTAATAAGTTGAACTCTTCAGGGAAATCAATTCTGGCCTCTAGGCACCTTGTGTAAACTTTTGAGCATTTTTGTCGAGTAGGATTTTTGGGTCAAAAACTGACTTTTTTCGATGATGCTAGCTATGGAAAACGTTGAAATTTTAGGGGCATTTTGTAAAAAGCCAAAAAGTTTTGTTTTCTCACTTGATACTGAATGTAATGAGTTGAACTCTTCAGGGAATTCAATTCTGGCCTCTAGGCACCTTGTGTAAACTTTTGAGCATTTTTTGTCGAGTACGATTTTTGGGTCAAAAACTGACTTTTTCGATGATGCCGGCTATGGAAAACGTTGAAGCTTTGGGGGCATTTTGTTAAAATCAAAAAGTTTTCTTTTTTTCACTGGATACTGAATGTAATGAGTTGAACTCTTCAGGGAATTCAATTCTGGCCTCTAGGCACCTCGTGTGAACTCTTGAGCAATTTTTGTCGAGTCAGATTTTTGGTTCAAAACTGACATTTTTGATGATGCCGGCTATGGAAAACGTTGAAATTTTAGGGGCATTTTGTAAAAAGCCAAAAGTTTGGTTTTCTCACTGGATCCTGAATGTAATGAGTTGAACTCTTGAGGGAATTCAATTCTGGCCCCTAGGCACCTCATGTGAAATTTTGAGCAATTTTTGTCCAGTCGGATTTTGGGTCAAAAACTGACTTTTTTGATGATGCCGGCTATGGAAAACGTTGAAGTTTTGGGGGCATTTTGTTAAAATCAAAAAGTTTTATTTTCTCACTGGATCCTGAATGTAATGAGATGAACTCTTCAGGGAATTCAATTCTGGCCTCTAGGCACCTCGTGTGAACTTTTGAGCAATTTTTGTCGAGTCGGATTTTTGGGTCAAAAACTGACTTTTTCGATGATGCCGGCTATGGAAAACGTTGAAGTTTTGGGGCATTTTGGTTAAATCAAATTGTTTTTCTTTTCTCACTGGATACTGAATGTAATGAGTTGAACTCTTCAGGGAATTCAATTCTGGCCTCTAGGCACCTCGTGTGAACTTTTGAGCAATTTTTGTCGAGTCGGATTTTTGGGTCAAAAACTGACTTTTTCGATGATGCCGGCTATGGAAAACGTTGAAGTTTTGGGGGCATTTTGTTAAAATCAAAAAGTTTTGTTTTCTCACTCGATACTGAATGTAATGAGTTGAACTCTTCAGGGAATTCAATTCTGGCCTCTAGGCACCTCGTGGGAACTTTTGAGCAACTTTTCTCAATGGATACTGAATGTAATGAGTTGAACTCTTCAGGGAATTCAATTCTGGCCCCTAGGCACCTCATGTGAAATTTTGAACAATTTTTGTCGAGTCGGATTTTTGGGTCAAAAACTGACTTTTTCGATGATGCGGGCTATGGAAAACGTTGAAGTTTTGGGGGCATTTTGGTTAAATCAAATTGTTTTCTTTTCTCACTGATACTGAATGTAATGAGTTGAACTCTTCAGGGAATTCAATTCTGGCCTCTAGGCACCTCGTGTGAACTTTTGAGCAATTTTTGTAGAGTCGGATTTTTGGGTCAAAAACTGACTTTTTCGATGATGCTGGCTATGGAAAACGTTGAAGTTTTGGGGGCATTTTGGTTAAATCAAATTGTTTTTTTTCTCACTTGATAGTGAATGTAATGAGTTGAACTCTTCAGGGAATTCAATTCTGGCCTCTAGGCACCTCGTGTGAACTTTGGAGCAATTTTTGTCGAGTCGGATTTTTGGTTCAAAAACTGACTTTTTCGATGATGCCAGCTATGGAAAACGTTGAAATTTTAGGGGCATTTTGTAAAGAGCCAAAAAGTTTGGTTTCTCACTGGATACTGAATGTAATGAGTTGAACTCTTCAGGGAATTCAATTCTGGCCTCTAGGCACCTCGCGTGAACTTTTGAGCAATTTTTGTTGAGTCGGATTTTTGGGTCAAAAACTGACTTATTCGATGATGCCGGCTATGGAAAACGTTGAAGTTTTGGGGGCATTTTCTTAAAATCAAAAAGTTTTGTTTTCTCACTGCATACTGAATGTAATGAGTTGAACTCTTCAGGGAATTCAATTCTGGCCTCTAAGCACCTCGTGTGAACTTTTGAGCAATTGTTGTCGAGTCGGATTTTTCGGTCAAAAACTGACGTTTTCGATGATGCCGGCTATGGAAAACGTTGAAGTTTGGGGGCATTTTGGTTAAATCAAAATGTTTTCTTTTCTCACTGGATACTGAATGTAATGAGTTGAACTCTTCAGGGAATTCAATTCTGGCCTCTAGGCACTTCGTGTGTACTTTTTAGCAATTTTTGTCGAGTCGGATTTTTGGGTCAAAAACTGACTTTTTTCGATGATGCTAGCTATGGAAAACGTTGAAGTTTTGGGGGCATTTTGTAAAAATCAAAAAGTTTTCTTTTCTCACTGGATATTGAATGTAATAAGTTGAACTCTTCAGGGAAATCAATTCTGGCCTCTAGGCACCTTGTGTAAACTTTTGAGCATTTTTGTCGAGTAGGATTTTTGGGTCAAAAACTGACTTTTTTCGATGATGCTAGCTATGGAAAACGTTGAAATATTAGGGGCATTTTGTAAAAAGCCAAAAAGTTTTGTTTTCTCACTTGATACTGAATGTAATGAGTTGAACTCTTCAGGGAATTCAATTCTGGCTTCTAGGCACCTTGTGTAAACTTTTGAGCATTTTTTGTCGAGTACGATTTTTGGGTCAAAAACTGACTTTTTCGATGATGCCGGCTATGGAAAACGTTGAAGTTTTGGGGGCATTTTGTAAAATCAAAAAGTTTCTTTTTTTCACTGGATACTGAATGTAATGAGTTGAACTCTTCAGGGAATTCAATTCTGGCCTCTAGGCACCTCGTGTGAACTCTTGAGCAATTTTTGTCGAGTCGGATTTTTGGGTCAAAACTGACTTTTTCGATGATGCCGGCTATAGAAAACTTTGAAATTTTAGGGGCATTTTGTAAAAAGCCAAAAAGTTTTGTTTTCTCACTGGATCCTGAATGTAATGAGTTGAACTCTTCAGGGAATTCAATTCTGGCCCCTAGGCACCTCATGTGAAATTTTGAGCAATTTTTGTCCAGTCAGATTTTGGGTCAAAAACTGACTTTTTTGATGATGCCGGCTATGGAAAACGTTGAAGTTTTGGGGGCATTTTGTTAAAATCAAAAAGTTTTATTTTCTCACTGGATCCTGAATGTAATGAGATGAACTCTTCAGGGAATTCAATTCTGGCCTCTAGGCACCTCGTGTGAACTTTTGAGCAATTTTTGTCGAGTCGGATTTTTGGGTCAAAAACTGACTTTTTCGATGATGCCGGCTATGGAAAACGTTGAAGTTTTGGGGGCATTTTGGTTAAATCAAATTGTTTTTCTTTTCTCACTGGATACTGAATGTAATGAGTTGAACTCTTCAGGGAATTCAATTCTGGCCTCTAGGCACCTCGTGTGAACTTTTGAGCAATTTTTGTCGAGTCGGATTTTTGGGTCAAAAACTGACTTTTTCGATGATGCCGGCTATGGAAAACGTTGAAGTTTTGGGGGCATTTTGTTAAAATCAAAAAGTTTTGTTTTCTCACTCGATACTGAATGTAATGAGTTGAACTCTTCAGGGAATTCAATTCTGGCCTCTAGGCACCTCGTGGGAACTTTTGAGCAATTTTTGTCGAGTTGGATTTTTGGGTCAAAAACTGACTTTTTCGTTGATGCCGGCTATGGAAAACGTTGAAACTTTAGGGGCATTTTGTAAAAAGCCAAAAAGTTTTGTTTTCTCACTGGATCCTGAATGTAATGAGTTGAACTCTTCAGGGAATTCAATTCTGGCCTCTAGGCACCTCGTGTGAACTTTTGAGCAATTTTTGTCGAGTCGGATTTTTGGGTCAAAAACTGACTTTTTCGATGATGCCGGCTATGGAAAACGTTGAAATTTTAGGGGCATTTTGTAAAAAGCCAAAAAGTTTGTTTTCTCACTGGATACTGAATGTAATGAGTTGAACTCTTCAGGGAATTCAATTCTGGCCTCTAAGCACCTCGTGTGAACTTTTGAGCAATTTTTGTCGAGTCGGATTTTTGGGTCAAAAACTGACTTTTTCGATGATGCCGGCTATGGAAAACGTTGAAGTTTTAGGGGCATTTTGTAAAAAGCCAAAAAGTTTTGTTTTCTCACTGGATCCTGAATGTAATGAGTTGAACTCTTCAGGGAATTCAATTCTGGCCCCTAGGCACCTCGTGTGTACTTTTGAGCAATTTTTGTCAAGTCGGATTTTTGGGTCAAAAACTGACTTTTTCGATGATGCCGGCTGTGGAAAACGTTGAAATTTTAGGGTCATTTTGTAAAAAGCCAAAATGTTTTGTTTTCTCACTGGATCCTGAATGTAATGAGATGAACTCTTCAGGGAATTCAATTCTGGCCTCTAGGCATCTCGTGTGAACTTTTGAGCAATTTTGTCGAGTCGGATTTTTGGGTCAAAAACTGACTTTTTCGATGATGCCGGCTATGGAAAACGTTGAAGTTTTGGGGGCATTTTGGTTAAATCAAATTGTTTTTCTTTTCTCACTGGATACTGAATGTAATGAGTTGAACTCTTCAGGGAATCAATTCTGGCCTCTAGGCAACTCGTGTGAACTTTTGAGCAATTTTTGTCGAGTCGGATTTTTGGGTCAAAAACTGACTTTTTCGATGATGCCGGCTATGGAAAACGTTGAAGTTTTGGGGGCATTTTGTTAAAATCAAAAAGTTTTGTTTTTTCACTCGATACTGAATGTAATGAGTTGAACTCTTCAGGGAATTCAATTCTGGCCTGTAGGCACCTCGTGGGAACTTTTGAGCAATTTTTGTCGAGTGGATTTTTGGGTCAAAAACTGACTTTTTCGTTGATGCCGGCTATGGAAAACGTTGAAACTTTAGGGGCATTTTGTAAAAAGCCAAAAAGTTTTGTTTTCTCACTGGATCCTGAATGTAATGAGTTGAACTCTTCAGGGAATTCAATTCTGGCCTCTAGGCACCTCGTGTGAACTTTTGAGCAATTTTTGTCGAGTCGGATTTTTGGGTCAAAAACTGACTTTTTCGATGATGCCGGCTATGGAAAACGTTGAAATTTTAGGGGCATTTTGTAAAAAGCCAAAAAGTTTTGTTTTCTCACTGGATACTGAATGTAATGAGTTGAACTCTTCAGGGAATTCAATTCTGGCCTCTAAGCACCTCGTGTGAACTTTTGAGCAATTTTTGTCGAGTCGGATTTTTGGGTCAAAAACTGACTTTTTCGATGATGCCGGCTATGGAAAACGTTGAAGTTTTAGGGGCATTTTGTAAAAAGCCAAAAAGTTTTCTTTTCTCACTGGATCCTGAATGTAATGAGTTGAACTCTTCAGGGAATTCAATTCTGGCCCTAGGCACCTCGTGTGTACTTTTGAGCAATTTTTGTCAAGTCGGATTTTTGGGTCAAAAACTGACTTTTTCGATGATGCCGGCTATGGAAAACGTTGAAGTTTTGGGGGCATTTTGTTGAAATCAAAATGTTTTCTTTTCTCAATGGATACTGAATGTAATGAGTTGAACTCTTCAGGGAATTCAATTCTGGCCCCTAGGCACCTCATGTGAAATTTTGAGCAATTTTTGTCGAGTCGGATTTTTGGGTCAAAAACTGACTTTTTCGATGATGCGGGCTATGGAAAACGTTGAAGTTTTGGGGGCATTTTGGTTAAATCAAATTGTTTTCTTTTCTCACTGATACTGAATGTAATGAGTTGAACTCTTCAGGGAATTCAATTCTGGCCTCTAGGCACCTCGTGTGAACTTTTGAGCAATTTTGTAGAGTCGGATTTTTGGGTCAAAAACTGACTTTTTCGATGATGCGGGCTATGGAAAACGTTGAAGTTTTGGGGGCATTTGGTTAAATCAAATTGTTTTCTTTTCTCACTGATAGTGAATGTAATGAGTTGAACTCTTCAGGGAATTCAATTCTGGCCTCTAGGCACCTCGTGTGAACTTTGGAGCAATTTTTGTCGAGTCGGATTTTTGGTTCAAAAACTGACTTTTTCAATGATGCCGGCTATGGAAAACGTTGAAATTTTAGGGGCATTTTGTAAAAAGCCAAAAAGTTTGGTTTCTCACTGGATACTGAATGTAATGAGTTGAACTCTTCAGGGAATTCAATTCTGGCCTCTAGGCACCTCGCGTGAACTTTTGAGCAATTTTTGTTGAGTCGGATTTTGGGTCAAAAACTGACTTATTCGATGATGCCGGCTATGGAAAACGTTGAAGTTTTGGGGCATTTTCTTAAAATCAAAAAGTTTTGTTTTCTCACTGCATACTGAATGTAATGAGTTGAACTCTTCAGGGAATTCAATTCTGGCCTCTAGGCACCTCGTGTGAACTTTTGAGCAATTTTTGTCGAGTCGGATTTTTCGGTCAAAAACTGACGTTTTCGATGATGCCGGCTATGGAAAACGTTGAAGTTTTGGGGGCATTTTGGTTAAATCAAAATGTTTTCTTTTCTCACTGGATACTGAATGTAATGAGTTGAACTCTTCAGGGAATTCAATTCTGGCCTCTAGGCACTTCGTGTGAACTTTTTAGCAATTTTGTCGAGTCGGATTTTTGGGTCAAAAACTGACTTTTTCGATGATGCCGGCTATGGAAAACGTTGAAGTTTTGGGGGCATTTTGTTAAAATCAAAAAGTTTCTTTTCTCACTGGATACTGAATGTAATGAGTTGAACTCTTCAGGGAATTCAATTCTGGCCTCTAGGCACCTCGTGGAACTTTTGAGCAATTTTTGTCGGGTCGGATTTTTGGGTCAAAAACTGACTTTTTCGATGATGCCGGCTATGGAAAACGTTGAAATTTTAGGGGCCTTTTGTAAAAAGCCAAAAAGTTTTGTTTTCTCACTGGATCCTGAATGTAATGAGTTGAACTCTTCAGGGAATTCAATTCTGGCCTCTAGGCACCTCGTGTGAACTTTTGAGCAATTTTTGTCGAGTCGGATTTTTGGGTCAAAAACTGACCTTTTCGATGATGCCGGCTATGGAAAACGTTGAAATTTTAGGGGCATTTTGTAAAAAGCCAAAAAGTTTTGTTTCTCACTGGATACTGAATGTAATGAGTTGAACTCTTCAGGGAATTCAATTCTGGCCTCTAGGCACCTCGTGTGAACTTTTGAGCAATTTTTGTCAAGTCGGATTTTTGGGTCAAAAACTGACTTTTTTGATGATGCCGGCTATGGAAAACGTTGAAGTTTTGGGGCATTTTGTTAAAATCAAAAAGTTTTCTTTTCTCACTGGATACTGAATGTAATGAGTTGAACTCTTCAGGGAATTCAATTCTGGCCTCTAGGCACCTTGTGTGAACTTTTGAGCAATTTTTGTCGAGTCGGATTTTTGGGTCAAAAACTGACTTTTTCGATGATGCCGGCTGGGAAAACGTTGAAATTTTAGGGTCATTTTGTAAAAAGCCAAAATGTTTTTTTTCTCACTGGATCCTGAATGTAATGAGATGAACACTTCAGGGAATTCAATTCTGGCCTCTAGGCACCTCGTGTGAACTTTTGAGCAATTTTTGTCGAGTCGGATTTTTGGGTCAAAAACTGACTTTTTCGATGATGCCGGCTATGGAAAACGTTGAAGTTTTGGGGGCATTTTGGTTAAATCAAATTGTTTTCTTTTCTCACTGGATACTGAATGTAATGAGTTGAACTCTTAAGGGAATTCAATTCTGGCCTCTAGGCACCTCGTGGGAACTTTTGAGCAATTTTTGTCGAGTTGGATTTTGGGTGAAAAACTGCCTGTTCAATCAAATTGTTTTCTTTTCTCACTTGATACTGAATGTAATGAGTTGAACTCTTCAGGGAATTCAATTCTGGCCTGTAGGCACCTCGTGGGAACTTTTGAGCAATTTTTGTCGAGTCGGATTTTTGGTTCAAAAACTGACTTTTTCGATGATGCCGGCTATGGAAAACGTTGAAGTTTTAGGGGCATTTGGTTAAATCAAAATATTTTCTTTTCTCACTGGATACTGAATGTAATGAGTTGAACTCTTCAGGTAATTCAATTCTGGCCTCTAGGCACCTCGTGTGAACTTTTGAGCAATTTTTGTCGAGTCGGATTTTTGGTTCAAAAACTGACTTTTTCGATGATGCCGGCTATGGAAAACGTTGAAGTTTTGGGGGCATTTTGGTTAAATCAAAATGTTTTCTTTTCTCACTGGATACTGAATGTAATGAGTTGAACTCTTCAGGTAATTCAATTCTGGCCTCTAGGCACCTCGTGTGAACTTTTGAGCAATTTTTGTCGAGTCGGATTTTTGGGTCAAAAACTGACTTTTTCGATGATGCCGGAATGGAAAACGTTGAAGTTTTCGGGGCATTTGGTTAAATCAAATTGTTTTCTTTTCTCACTGGATACTGAATGTAATGAGTTGAACTCTGCAGGGAATTCAATTCTGGCCTCTAGGCACTCGTGTGAACTTTTGAGCAATTTTTGTCGAGTCGGATTTTTGGGTCAAAAACTGACTTTTTTGATGATGCCGGCTATGGAAAACGTTGAAGTTTTGGGGGCATTTTGGTTAAATCAAATGTTTTCTTTTCTCACTTGATACTGAATGTAATGAGTTGAACTCTTCAGGGAATTCAATTCTGGCCTGTAGGCACCTCGTGGGAACTTTTGAGCAATTTTTGTCGAGTCGGATTTTTGGTTCAAAAACTGACTTTTTCGATGATGCCGGCTATGGAAAACGTTGAAATTTTAGGGTCATTTTGTAAAAAGCCAAAAAGTTTTGTTTTCTCACTGGATCCTGAATGTAATGAGTTGAACTCTTCAGGGAATTCAATTCTGGCCTGTAGGCACCTTTTGTGAACTTTTGAGCAATTTTTGTCGAGTCGGATTTTTGGGTCAAAAACTGACTTTTTCGATGATGCCGGCTGTGGAAAACGTTGAAATTTTAGGGTCATTTTGTAAAAAGCCAAAATGTTTTGTTTTCTCACTGGATCCTGAATGTAATGAGATGAACTCTTCAGGGAATTCAATTCTGGCCTCTAGGCACCTTGTGTGAACTTTTGAGCAATTTGGGTCGAGTCGGATTTTTGGGTCAAAAACTGACTTTTTCGATGATGCCGGCTATGGAAAACGTTGAAGTTTTTGGGGCATTTTGGTTCAATCAAATTGTTTTGTTTTCTCACTGGATACTGAATGTAATGAGTTGAACTCTTAGGGAATTCAATTCTGGCCTCTAGGCACCTCGTGGGAACTTTTGAGCAATTTTGTCGAGTTGGATTTTTGGGTGAAAAACTGCCTGTTAAATCAAATTGTTTTCTTTTCTCACTTGATACTGAATGTAATGAGTTGAACTCTTCAGGGAATTCAATTCTGGCCTGTAGGCACCTCGTGGGAACTTTTGAGCAATTTTTGTCGAGTCGGATTTTTGGTTCAAAAACTGACTTTTTCGATGATGCCGGCTATGGAAAACGTTGAAGTTTTAGGGGCATTTTGGTTAAATCAAAATGTTTCTTTTCTCACTGGATACTGAATGTAATGAGTTGAACTCTTCAGGGAATTCAATTCTGGCCTCTAGGCACCTCGTGTGAACTTTTGAGCAATTTTTGTCGAGTCCGATTTTTGGTTCAAAAACTGACTTTTTCGATGATGCCGGCTATGGAAAACGTTGAAGTTTTGGGGCATTTGGTTAAATCAAAATGTTTTCTTTTCTCACTGGATACTGAATGTAATGAGTTGAACTCTTCAGGGAATTCAATTCTGGCCTCTAGGCACCTCGTGTGAACTTTTGAGCAATTTTTGTTGAGTCGGATTTTTGGGTCAAAAACTGACTTTTTCGATGATGCCGGAATGGAAAACGTTGAAGTTTTCGGGCATTTTGGTTAAATCAAATTGTTTCTTTTCTCACTGGATACTGAATGTAATGAGTTGAACTCTTCAGGGAATTCAATTCTGGCCTCTAGGCACCTCGTGTGAACTTTTGAGCAATTTTGTCGAGTCGGATTTTTGGGTCAAAAACTGACTTTTTTGATGATGCCGGCTATGGAAAACGTTGAAGTTTTGGGGGCATTTTGTTAAAATCAAAAAGTTTTATTTTCTCACTGGATACTGAATGTAATGAGTTGAACTTTTCAGGGAATTCAATTCTGGCCTCTAGGCACCTTGTGTGAACTTTTGAGCAATTTTTGTCGAGTCGGATTTTTGGGTCAAAAACTGACTTTTTCGATGATGCCGGCTGTGGAAAACGTTGAAATTTTAGGGGCATTTTGTAAAAAGCCAAAATGTTTTGTTTTCTCACTGGAACCTGAATGTAATGAGTTGAACTCTTCAGGGAATTCAATTCTGGCCTCTAGGCACCTCGTGTGAACTTTTGAGCAATTTTTGTCGAGTCGGATTTTTGGGTCAAAAACTGACTTTTTCGATGATGCCGGCTATGGAAAACGTTGAAGTTTTGGGGGCATTTTGGTTAAATCAAATTGTTTTCTTTTCTCACTGATACTGAATGTAATGAGTTGAACTCTTCAGGGAATTCAATTCTGGCCTGTAGGCACCTCGTGGGAACTTTTGAGCAATTTTTGTCGAGTCGGATTTTTGGTTCAAAAACTGACTTTTTCGATGATGCCGGCTATGGAAAACGTTGAAGTTTTAGGGGCATTTGGTTAAATCAAAATGTTTTCTTTTCTCACTGGATACTGAATGTAATGAGTTGAACTCTTCAGGGAATTCAATTCTGGCCTCTAGGCACCTCGTGTGAACTTTTGAGCAATTTTTGTCGGGTCGGATTTTGGGTCAAAAACTGACTTTTTCGATGATGCCGGCTATGGAAAACGTTGAAGTTTTGGGGGCATTTGGTAAAATCAAAATGTTTTCTTTTCTCACTGGATACTGAATGTAATGAGTTGAACTCTTCAGGGAATTCAATTCTGGCCTGTAGGCACCTCGTGGGAACTTTTGAGCAATTTTGTCGAGTTGGATTTTTGGGTCAAAAACTGACTTTTTCGATGATGCCGGCTATGGAAAACGTTGAAGTTTTAGGGGCATTTTGGTTAAATCAAAATGTTTCTTTTCTCACTGGATACTGAATGTAATGAGTTGAACTCTTCAGGGAATTCAATTCTGGCCTCTAGGCACCTCGTGTGAACTTTTGAGCAATTTTTGTCGGGTCGGATTTTTGGGTCAAAAACTGACTTTTTCGATGATGCCGGCTATGGAAAACGTTGAAATTTTCGGGGCATTTTGTGAAAAGCCAAACAGTTTTGTTTTCTCACTGGATCCTGAATGTAATGAGTTGAACTCTTCAGGGAATTCAATTCTGGCCTCTAGGCACCTCGTGTGAACTTTTGAGCAATTTTTGTCGAGTCGGATTTTTGGGTCAAAAACTGACTTTTTTGATGATGCCGGCTATGGAAAACGTTGAAGTTTTGGGGGCATTTTGTAAAAATCAAAAAGTTTTATTTTCTCACTGGATACTGAATGTAATGAGTTGAACTCTTCAGGGAATTCAATTCTGGCCCCTAGGCACCTCGTGTGAAATTTTGAGCAATTTTTGTCGAGTCGGATTTTTGGGTCAAAAACTGACTTTTTTGATGATGCCGGCTATGGAAAACGTTGAAGTTTTGGGGGCATTTTGTTAAAATCAAAAAGTTTTATTTTCTCACTGGATACTGAATGTAATGAGTTGAACTCTTCAGGGAATTCAATTCTGGCCTCTAGGCACCTTGTGTGAACTTTTGAGCAATTTTGTCGAGTCGGATTTTTGGGTCAAAAACTGACTTTTTCGATGATGCCGGCTATGGGAAACGTTGAAATTTTAGGGTCATTTTGTAAAAAGCCAAAATGTTTTGTTTTCTCACTGGATCCTGAATGTAATGAGTTGAACTCTTCAGGGAATTCAATTCTGGCCTCTAGGCACCTCGTGTGAACTTTTGAGCAATTTTTGTCGAGTCGGATTTTTGGGTCAAAAACTGACTTTTTCGATGATGCCGGCTATGGAAAACGTTGAAGTTTTGGGGGCATTTTGTTGAAATCAAAATGTTTTCTTTTCTCAATGGATACTGAATGTAATGAGTTGAACTCTTCAGGGAATTCAATTCTGGCCCCTAGGCACCTCATGTGAAATTTTGAGCAATTTTTGTCGAGTCGGATTTTTGGGTCAAAAACTGACTTTTTCGATGATGCGGCTATGGAAAACGTTGAAGTTTTGGGGGCATTTTGGTTAAATCAAATTGTTTTCTTTTCTCACTGATACTGAATGTAATGAGTTGAACTCTTCAGGGAATTCAATTCTGGCCTCTAGGCACCTCGTGTGAACTTTTGAGCAATTTTTGTCGAGTCGGATTTTTGGGTCAAAAACTGACTTTTTCGATGATGCCGGCTATGGAAAACGTTGAAGTTTTGGGGGCATTTGGTTAAATCAAATTGTTTTCTTTTCTCACTGGATAGTGAATGTAATGAGTTGAACTCTTCAGGGAATTCAATTCTGGCCTCTAGGCACCTCGTGTGAACTTTTGAGCAATTTTTGTCGAGTCGGATTTTTGGGTCAAAAACTGACTTTTTCGATGATGCCGGCTATGGAAAACGTTGAAATTTTAGGGGCATTTTGTAAAGAGCCAAAAAGTTTGGTTTCTCACTGGATACTGAATGTAATGAGTTGAACTCTTCAGGGAATTCAATTCTGGCCTCTAGGCACCTCGTGTGAACTTTTGAGCAATTTTTGTGAGTCGGATTTTTGGGTCAAAAACTGACTTTTTCGATGATGCCGGCTATGGAAAACGTTGAAGTTTTGGGGGCATTTTGTTAAAATCAAAAAGTTTTGTTTTCTCACTGCATACTGAATGTAATGAGTTGAACTCTTCAGGGAATTCAATTCTGGCCTCTAGGCACCTCGTGTGAACTTTTGAGCAATTTTTGTCGAGTCGGATTTTTGGGTCAAAAACTGACTTTTTCGATGATGCCGGCTATGGAAAACGTTGAAATTTTAGGGGCTTTTGTAAAAAGCCAAAAAGTTTTGTTTTCTCACTGGATCCTGAATGTAATGAGTTGAACTCTTCAGGGAATTCAATTCTGGCCTCTAGGCACCTCGTGTGAACTTTTGAGCAATTTTTGTCGGTCGGATTTTTGGGTCAAAAACTGACTTTTTCGATGATGCCGGCTATGGAAAACGTTGAAATTTTAGGGGCATTTTGTAAAAAGCCAAAATGTTTTGTTTTCTCACTGGATCCTGAATGTAATGAGTTGAACTCTTCAGGGAATTCAATTCTGGCCTCTAGGCACCTCGTGTGAACTTTTGAGCAATTTTTGTCGAGTCGGATTTTTGGGTCAAAAACTGACCTTTTCGATGATGCCGGCTATGGAAAACGTTGAAATTTGAGGGGCATTTTGTAAAAAGCCAAAAAGTTTGTTTTCTCACTGGATACTGAATGTAATGAGTTGAACTCTTCAGGGAATTCAATTCTGGCCTCTAGGCACCTCGTGTGAACTTTTGAGCAATTTTTGTCGAGTCGGATTTTTGGGTCAAAAACTGACTTTTTCGATGATGCCGGCTATGGAAAACGTTGAAGTTTTGGGGGCATTTTGGTTAAATCAAATTGTTTTCTTTTCTCACTGGATACTGAATGTAATGAGTTGAACTCTTCAGGGAATTCAATTCTGGCCTCTAGGCACCTCGTGGGAACTTTTGAGCAATTTTGTCGAGTTGGATTTTTGGGTGAAAAAACTGCCGTTAAATCAAATTTTTCTTTTCTCACTTGATACTGAATGTAATGAGTTGAACTCTTCAGGGAATTCAATTCTGGCCTGTAGGCACCTCGTGGGAACTTTTGAGCAATTTTTGTCGAGTCGGATTTTTGGTTCAAAAACTGACTTTTTCGATGATGCCGGCTATGGAAAACGTTGAAGTTTTAGGGGCATTTTGGTTAAATCAAATATTTTCTTTTCTCACTGGATACTGAATGTAATGAGTTGAACTCTTCAGGTAATTCAATTCTGGCCTCTAGGCACCTCGTGTGAACTTTTGAGCAATTTTTGTAGAGTCGGATTTTTGGTTCAAAAACTGACTTTTTCGATGATGCCGGCTATGGAAAACGTTGAAGTTTGGGGCATTTTGTGTTAAATCAAAATGTTTTTTTCTCACTGGATACTGAATGTAATGAGTTGAACTCTTCAGGGAATTCAATTCTGGCCTCTAGGCACCTCGTGTGAACTTTTGAGCAATTTTTGTCGAGTCGGATTTTTGGGTCAAAAACTGACTTTTTCGATGATGCCGGAAATGGAAAACGTTGAAGTTTTCGGGGCATTTTGGTTAATCAAATTGTTTTCTTTTCTCACTGGATACTGAATGTAATGAGTTGAACTCTGCAGGGAATTCAATTCTGGCCTCTAGGCACCTCGTGTGAACTTTTGAGCAATTTTTGTCGAGTCGGATTTTTGGTCAAAAACTGACTTTTTGATGATGCCGGCTATGGAAAACGTTGAAGTTTTGGGGGCATTTTGTTAAATCAAATTGTTTTCTTTTCTCACTGATACTGAATGTAATGAGTTGAACTCTTCAGGGAATTCAATTCTGGCCTGTAGGCACCTCGTGGGAACTTTTGAGCAATTTTTGTCGAGTCGGATTTTTGGTTCAAAAACTGACTTTTTCGATGATGCCGGCTATGGAAAACGTTGAAATTTTAGGGGCATTTTGTAAAAAGCCAAAAAGTTTTGTTTTCTCACTGGATCTGAATGTAATGAGTTGAACTCTTCAGGGAATTCAATTCTGGCCTGTAGGCACCTTTGTGAACTTTTGAGCAATTTTTGTCGAGTCGGATTTTTGGGTCAAAAACTGACTTTTTCGATGATGCCGGCTGTGGAAAACGTTGAAATTTAGGGTCATTTTGTAAAAAGCCAAAATGTTTTGTTTTCTCACTGGATCCTGAATGTAATGAGATGAACTCTTCAGGGAATTCAATTCTGGCCTCTAGGCACCTTGTGTGAACTTTTGAGCAATTTGGGTCGAGTCGGATTTTTGGGTCAAAAACTGACTTTTTCGATGATGCCGGCTATGGAAAACGTTGAAGTTTTGG